>NW_026062228.1:37500-42500 GCF_023897955.1 Schistocerca gregaria | reverse complement strand
CACAATACGTAAACATCTGGAATGCGACAATGTCGAGTGCATCCTCTCTGCCACATTGCACCGTCGACACTATGATAACCAGAGCAGTAGGTCCACCTATAAAAGCACAATACCCCACTCCTCCGACAACTACCATTGCTCAGATAAATCAACACCACCAACACACATCCTACACAGAGGGGCACCAAATATCATCCCCCGCCCTCGTGTTATACCACATGAAAAATTGCAGAAGTGAGAGACACACATCCGCCAGCCTCTTGCTACAAGCATCGAACCGACGTGACGTATCTGACGGTGACTCAGGCATCCGTGTACTGCCACCACTATCCACCCCCCCCCCCTCTCTCTCTGCCCCCTTCCCACACAATACCAAATTTAACCAACTTTATCGCTTAACCTAACTGTGGCTGTACCAGTTTATCGCTTAACCTAACTGTGGCTGTACCAGTTTATCGCTTAACCTAACTGTGGCTGTACCAGTTTATCGCTTAACCTAACTGTGGCTGTACCAGTTTATCGCTTAACCTAACTGTGGCTGTACCAGTTTATCGCTTAACCTAACTGTGGCTGTACCAGTTTATCGCTTAACCTAACTGTGGCTGTACCAGTTTATCGCTTAACCTAACTGTGGCTGTACCAGTTTATCGCTTAACCTAACTGTGGCTGTACCAGTTTATCGCTTAACCTAACTGTGGCTGTACCAGTTTATCGCTTAACCTAACTGTGGCTGTACCAGTTTATCGCTTAACCTAACTGTGGCTGTACCAGTTTATCGCTTAACCTAACTGTGGCTGTACCAGTTTATCGCTTAACCTAACTGTGGCTGTACCAGTTTATCGCTTAACCTAACTGTGGCTGTACCAGTTTATCGCTTAACCTAACTGTGGCTGTACCAGTTTATCGCTTAACCTAACTGTGGCTGTACCAGTTTATCGCTTAACCTAACTGTGGCTGTACCAGTTTATCGCTTAACCTAACTGTGGCTGTACCAGTTTATCGCTTAACCTAACTGTGGCTGTACCAGTTTATCGCTTAACCTAACTGTGGCTGTACCAGATTATCGCTTAACCTAACTGTGGCTGTACCAGATTATCGCTTAACCTAACTGTGGCTGTACCAGTTTATCGCTTAACCTAACTGTGGCTGTACCAGTTTATCGCTTAACCTAACTGTGGCTGTACCAGATTATCGCTTAACCTAACTGTGGCTGTACCAGATTATCGCTTAACCTAACTGTGGCTGTACCAGTTTATCGCTTAACCTAACTGTGGCTGTACCAGTTTATCGCTTAACCTAACTGTGGCTGTACCAGTTTATCGCTTAACCTAACTGTGGCTGTACCAGTTTATCGCTTAACCTAACTGTGGCTGTACCAGTTTATCGCTTAACCTAACTGTGGCTGTACCAGTTTATCGCTTAACCTAACTGTGGCTGTACCAGTTTATCGCTTAACCTAACTGTGGCTGTACCAGTTTATCGCTTAACCTAACTGTGGCTGTACCAGTTTATCGCTTAACCTAACTGTGGCTGTACCAGTTTATCGCTTAACCTAACTGTGGCTGTACCAGATTATCGCTTAACCTAACTGTGGCTGTACCAGATTATCGCTTAACCTAACTGTGGCTGTACCAGATTATCGCTTAACCTAACTGTGGCTGTACCAGATTATCGCTTAACCTAACTGTGGCTGTACCAGATTATCGCTTAACCTAACTCAATTTGTCCCTTAACCTAACTCAATTTGTCCCTTAACCTAACTCAATTTGTCCCTTAACCTAACTCAATTTGTCCCTTAACCTAACTCAATTTGTCCCTTAACCTAACTCAATTTGTCCCTTAACCTAACTCAATTTGTCCCTTAACCTAACTCAATTTGTCCCTTAACCTAACTCAATTTGTCCCTTAACCTAACTCAATTTGTCCCTTAACCTAACTCAATTTGTCCCTTAACCTAACTCAATTTGTCCCTTAACCTAACTCAATTTGTCCCTTAACCTAACTCAATTTGTCCCTTAACCTAACTCAAGTTGTCCCTTAACCTAACTCAAGTTGTCCCTTAACCTAACTCAAGTTGTCCCTTAACCTAACTCAAGTTGTCCCTTAACCTAACTCAAGTTGTCCCTTAACCTAACTCAAGTTGTCCCTTAACCTAACTCAAGTTGTCCCTTAACCTAACTCAAGTTGTCCCTTAACCTAACTCAAGTTGTCCCTTAACCTAACTCAAGTTGTCCCTTAACCTAACTCAAGTTGTCCCTTAACCTAACTCAAGTTGTCCCTTAACCTAACTCAAGTTGTCCCTTAACCTAACTCAAGTTGTCCCTTAACCTAACTCAAGTTGTCCCTTAACCTAACTCAAGTTGTCCCTTAACCTAACTCAAGTTGTCCCTTAACCTAACTCAAGTTGTCCCTTAACCTAACTCAAGTTGTCCCTTAACCTAACTCAAGTTGTCCCTTAACCTAACTCAAGTTGTCCCTTAACCTAACTCAATTTGTCCCTTAACCTAACCCACGTTGTCCCTTAACCTAACTCAAGTTGTCCCTTAACCTAACTCAAGTTGTCCCTTAACCTAACTCAAGTTGTCCCTTAACCTAACTCAAGTTGTCCCTTAACCTAACTCAAGTTGTCCCTTAACCTAACTCAAGTTGTCCCTTAACCTAACTCAAGTTGTCCCTTAACCTAACTCAAGTTGTCCCTTAACCTAACTCAAGTTGTCCCTTAACCTAACTCAAGTTGTCCCTTAACCTAACTCAAGTTGTCCCTTAACCTAACTCAAGTTGTCCCTTAACCTAACTCAAGTTGTCCCTTAACCTAACTCAAGTTGTCCCTTAACCTAACTCAAGTTGTCCCTTAACCTAACTCAAGTTGTCCCTTAACCTAACTCAAGTTGTCCCTTAACCTAACTCAAGTTGTCCCTTAACCTAACTCAAGTTGTCCCTTAACCTAACTCAAGTTGTCCCTTAACCTAACTCAAGTTGTCCCTTAACCTAACTCAATTTGTCCCTTAACCTAACTCAATTTGTCCCTTAACCTAACTCAATTTGTCCCTTAACCTAACTCAAGTTGTCCCTTAACCTAACTCAATTTGTCCCTTAACCTAACTCAATTTGTCCCTTAACCTAACTCAATTTGTCCCTTAACCTAACTCAATTTGTCCCTTAACCTAACTCAAGTTGTCCCTTAACCTAACTCAAGTTGTCCCTTAACCTAACCCACGTTGTCCCTTAACCTAACCCACGTTGTCCCTTAACCTAACCGACGTTGTCCCTTAACCTAACCGACGTTGTCCCTTAACCTAACCGACGTTGTCCCTTAACCTAACCGACGTTGTCCCTTAACCTAACCGACGTTGTCCCTTAACCTAACCGACGTTGTCCCTTAACCTAACCGACGTTGTCCCTTAACCTAACCCACGTTGTCCCTTAACCTAACCCACGTTGTCCCTTAACCTAACCCACGTTGTCCCTTAACCTAACCCACGTTGTCCCTTAACCTAACCCACGTTGTCCCTTAACCTAACCCACGTTGTCCCTTAACCTAACCCACGTTGTCCCTTAACCTAACCCACGTTGTCCCTTAACCTAACCCACGTTGTCCCTTAACCTAACCCACGTTGTCCCTTAACCTAACCCACGTTGTCCCTTAACCTAACCCACGTTGTCCCTTAACCTAACCCACGTTGTCCCTTAACCTAACCCACGTTGTCCCTTAACCTAACCCACGTTGTCCCTTAACCTAACCCACGTTGTCCCTTAACCTAACCCACGTTGTCCCTTAACCTAACCCACGTTGTCCCTTAACCTAACCCACGTTGTCCCTTAACCTAACCCACGTTGTCCCTTAACCTAACCCACGTTGTCCCTTAACCTAACCCACGTTGTCCCTTTGCCTAACATAGTTCACTGCTCGGAATCTCTGGTGTCGTTGTTATCCTCATGTAGATGTCTTGCGAGTGTTGCTTACTTTCCACATATTCCTGCTATCCACTGTCAATTGTACTGCAATAGGACTATATCGCCGACCCCCCCCCTCCCCCCCCTCTGTCCCCCTCTGTCCCCCTCTTTGTGTCTCTGTCCTCTCAAGCTGGTCGGTCTGGCGTTTGAGTGTTAAATGAGCCTCGCAGCTGTTCAGTTGCATTCAGATGTCGACGCCCTCAGTGTACGTCGTGGTATGGTCTGTGTCCATTGTCCGCTGATGTCGTACGCGTAACCCACACGCTGTACCGATCATCGGTCGTTACGTACAGAGTGAAGTAGTGTGATACGTGTGACCGTACGCTGGCTGTGCCCAACGGTGTCGAATCTCAATTTCCATATGTTGTGCTTGATGCTACTTGTCTCGTCTCCCAATAACAGCTAGGTTGCACTGTGGTACGCCGTAGAGGCGTGTGGGAGGAACGTACGAACGCATTGTATGTCACCCTGGGTGTCTGGGGGTGGTGGTGCGGTGAGTCAGGTCAGGTCAGGTCAGCGTGAGCCGTCTGATGTAGTGACGCGTGTATTCCGACTTTGTCGTATTGCCTCACACAAAGTGCTACCCTGGTGGACCGCGTTCCATATCTGGGACATGCCGCAGATGCCGGTTGACAGTGGATCGCGGAAGGTACATCGCATACGTGCGCGGGCCACCTTCCACGTGTTCTCTTCTGCACATGTCGCAGTGTGTATGTGGTCTGATGTAGCGTGTCGTGACACATGACATCCTGGCATGCAAGAATTGTTGAATTCGCAAATGTAGGTGGACATCTACGTTTACTGCCCAAGATACGCAAATGAACTGGAAATCCGTTGTTGAGCGGTTGTTCACGCTGGAGGTGAATCTGTGATGGCGACGATCGGTACAGCTATTAACCGGTTGTTTCAGCGGTACCCGCCACATCCACACGCGTGACTAGGCCCATGTGGGTATGAAGCGATACGCGGCGGTGGCTTGGTGGGACTGTTCCCGGCCGGTGAAGGGGGGCCGCCCGGCGTGTTGGCCGCGCGCTGCGTGGGCGCAC
>NW_026062228.1:22500-27500 GCF_023897955.1 Schistocerca gregaria | reverse complement strand
TATCGCTTAACCTAACTGTGGCTGTACCAGTTTATCGCTTAACCTAACTGTGGCTGTACCAGTTTATCGCTTAACCTAACTGTGGCTGTACCAGTTTATCGCTTAACCTAACTGTGGCTGTACCAGTTTATCGCTTAACCTAACTGTGGCTGTACCAGTTTATCGCTTAACCTAACTGTGGCTGTACCAGTTTATCGCTTAACCTAACTGTGGCTGTACCAGTTTATCGCTTAACCTAACTGTGGCTGTACCAGTTTATCGCTTAACCTAACTGTGGCTGTACCAGTTTATCGCTTAACCTAACTGTGGCTGTACCAGTTTATCGCTTAACCTAACTGTGGCTGTACCAGATTATCGCTTAACCTAACTGTGGCTGTACCAGATTATCGCTTAACCTAACTGTGGCTGTACCAGATTATCGCTTAACCTAACTGTGGCTGTACCAGATTATCGCTTAACCTAACTGTGGCTGTACCAGATTATCGCTTAACCTAACTCAATTTGTCCCTTAACCTAACTCAATTTGTCCCTTAACCTAACTCAATTTGTCCCTTAACCTAACTCAATTTGTCCCTTAACCTAACTCAATTTGTCCCTTAACCTAACTCAATTTGTCCCTTAACCTAACTCAATTTGTCCCTTAACCTAACTCAATTTGTCCCTTAACCTAACTCAATTTGTCCCTTAACCTAACTCAATTTGTCCCTTAACCTAACTCAATTTGTCCCTTAACCTAACTCAATTTGTCCCTTAACCTAACTCAATTTGTCCCTTAACCTAACTCAAGTTGTCCCTTAACCTAACTCAAGTTGTCCCTTAACCTAACTCAAGTTGTCCCTTAACCTAACTCAAGTTGTCCCCTTAACCTAACTCAAGTTGTCCCTTAACCTAACTCAAGTTGTCCCTTAACCTAACTCAAGTTGTCCCTTAACCTAACTCAAGTTGTCCCTTAACCTAACTCAAGTTGTCCCTTAACCTAACTCAAGTTGTCCCTTAACCTAACTCAAGTTGTCCCTTAACCTAACTCAAGTTGTCCCTTAACCTAACTCAAGTTGTCCCTTAACCTAACTCAAGTTGTCCCTTAACCTAACTCAAGTTGTCCCTTAACCTAACTCAAGTTGTCCCTTAACCTAACTCAATTTGTCCCTTAACCTAACCCACGTTGTCCCTTAACCTAACTCAAGTTGTCCCTTAACCTAACTCAAGTTGTCCCTTAACCTAACTCAAGTTGTCCCTTAACCTAACTCAAGTTGTCCCTTAACCTAACTCAAGTTGTCCCTTAACCTAACTCAAGTTGTCCCTTAACCTAACTCAAGTTGTCCCTTAACCTAACTCAAGTTGTCCCTTAACCTAACTCAAGTTGTCCCTTAACCTAACTCAAGTTGTCCCTTAACCTAACTCAAGTTGTCCCTTAACCTAACTCAAGTTGTCCCTTAACCTAACTCAAGTTGTCCCTTAACCTAACTCAAGTTGTCCCTTAACCTAACTCAAGTTGTCCCTTAACCTAACTCAAGTTGTCCCTTAACCTAACTCAAGTTGTCCCTTAACCTAACTCAAGTTGTCCCTTAACCTAACTCAAGTTGTCCCTTAACCTAACTCAAGTTGTCCCTTAACCTAACTCAAGTTGTCCCTTAACCTAACTCAAGTTGTCCCTTAACCTAACTCAAGTTGTCCCTTAACCTAACTCAATTTGTCCCTTAACCTAACTCAATTTGTCCCTTAACCTAACTCAATTTGTCCCTTAACCTAACTCAATTTGTCCCTTAACCTAACTCAAGTTGTCCCTTAACCTAACTCAATTTGTCCCTTAACCTAACTCAATTTGTCCCTTAACCTAACTCAATTTGTCCCTTAACCTAACTCAAGTTGTCCCTTAACCTAACTCAAGTTGTCCCTTAACCTAACTCACGTTGTCCCTTAACCTAACCCACGTTGTCCCTTAACCTAACCGACGTTGTCCCTTAACCTAACCGACGTTGTCCCTTAACCTAACCGACGTTGTCCCTTAACCTAACCGACGTTGTCCCTTAACCTAACCGACGTTGTCCCTTAACCTAACCGACGTTGTCCCTTAACCTAACCGACGTTGTCCCTTAACCTAACCCACGTTGTCCCTTAACCTAACCCACGTTGTCCCTTAACCTAACCCACGTTGTCCCTTAACCTAACCCACGTTGTCCCTTAACCTAACCCACGTTGTCCCTTAACCTAACCTCTACCCGTTGTCCCTTAACCTAACCCACGTTGTCCCTTAACCTAACCCACGTTAACACGCGATCTAGTGTGTCCCTTAACCTAACCCACGTTGTCCCTTAACCTAACCCACGTTGTCCCTTAACCTAACCCACGTTGTCCCTTAACCTAACCCACGTTGTCCCTTAACCTAACCCACGTTGTCCCTTAACCTAACCCACGTTGTCCCTTAACCTAACCCACGTTGTCCCTTAACCTAACCCACGTTGTCCCTTAACCTAACCCACGTTGTCCCTTAACCTAACCCACGTTGTCCCTTAACCTAACCCACGTTGTCCCTTAACCTAACCCACGTTGTCCCTTAACCTAACCCACGTTGTCCCTTAACCTAACCCACGTTGTCCCTTAACCTAACCCACGTTGTCCCTTAACCTAACCCACGTTGTCCCTTTGCCTAACATAGTTCACTGCTCGGAATCTCTGGTGTCGTTGTTATCCTCATGTAGATGTCTTGCGAGTGTTGCTTACTTTCCACATATTCCTGCTATCCACTGTCAATTGTACTGCAATAGGACTATATCGCCGACCCCCCCCCTCCCCCCCCTCTGTCCCCCTCTGTCCCCCTCTTTGTGTCTCTGTCCTCTCAAGCTGGTCGGTCTGGCGTTTGAGTGTTAAATGAGCCTCGCAGCTGTTCAGTTGCATTCAGATGTCGACGCCCTCAGTGTACGTCGTGGTATGGTCTGTGTCCATTGTCCGCTGATGTCGTACGCGTAACCCACACGCTGTACCGATCATCGGTCGTTACGTACAGAGTGAAGTAGTGTGATACGTGTGACCGTACGCTGGCTGTGCCCAACGGTGTCGAATCTCAATTTCCATATGTTGTGCTTGATGCTACTTGTCTCGTCTCCCAATAACAGCTAGGTTGCACTGTGGTACGCCGTAGAGGCTGTGTGGGAGGAACGTACGAACGCATTGTATGTCACCCTGGGTCGCTGGGGGTGGTGGTGCGGTGAGTCAGGTCAGGTCAGGTCAGCGTGAGCCGTCTGATGTAGTGACGCGTGTATTCCGACTTTGTCGTATTGCCTCACACAAAGTGCTACCCTGGTGGACCGCGTTCCATATCTGGGACATGCCGCAGATGCCGGTTGACAGTGGATCGCGGAAGGTACATCGCATACGTGCGCGGGCCACCTTCCACGTGTTCTCTTCTGCACATGTCGCAGTGTGTATGTGGTCTGATGTAGCGTGTCGTGACACATGACATCCTGGCATGCAAGAATTGTTGAATTCGCAAATGTAGGTGGACATCTACGTTTACTGCCCAAGATACGCAAATGAACTGGAAATCCGTTGTTGAGCGGTTGTTCACGCTGGAGGTGAATCTGTGATGGCGACGATCGGTACAGCTATTAACCGGTTGTTTCAGCGGTACCCGCCACATCCACACGCGTGACTAGGCCCATGTGGGTATGAAGCGATACGCGGCGGTGGCTTGGTGGGACTGTTCCCGGCCGGTGAAGGGGGGCCGCCCGGCGTGTTGGCCGCGCGCTGCGTGGGCGCACGCGCAACAGGCGGCTGGTGGGGGGCGCCGAGTGGCAGGAGCGCCAGCCGACGGGCCCGGCAGGCGGCGCAGCTACGCTGCGGCGCACCCTGCACGCGGCGCCTGGCGGCCAAAGTTGGTTCAGCCGAGCCCGGTGCGAAGCGCGGTGGACATCTGCAGTGTGCTGGTCTGATTGAGGACTGTGTGCGTTGAGGATGCGCCGCCGCCTGGCACTCGGCGCCGCGACGCCGTCTGCTGCTCGGTCGCCCCAGCGGTTCTCGCAGGTGGTTTGTATCGCAGTTGTGCGGACGTGTTGGCGCGTGCGCTGTGCTGGGAGAGTTCGCTTCTGCACCCAAGTGGGGCTTTGCCCTTGTGTGGCGCTGGCGTTGGAGCTGCCGGTCACCATAGGTGGCGCGTGTTGTCTCCCGCCGGCAATGCCACGACAGCACGCTCCCGGGCCTCTGTCGGCAGCGGCAAGCTCAGTTGGGAGCAAGGGTGTTCGCACTAAAACCGTCTACTCGCCTAACTCCGGGCGATTGCGCCTCTCTCGAAACCGACCAAGTACCTAGGACGGCGCTGCGCGCCGCCGGGACCTGAGAGGGTTTCGAGGTGTATCGTGCAGGGGAGCTCGGCCTCCTCCTGTTTGCAGAATAATTGAGCGGACGCTTGCGTGTTCGCGCGGGCCCCCGGGACACACTCCCGGGCGGCCGGCTGCTCAGCTCTAGTTGACGCAGCTCCCTGGTTGATCCTGCCAGTAGTCATATGCTTGTCTCAAAGATTAAGCCATGCATGTCTCAGTACAAGCCGCATTAAGGTGAAACCGCGAATGGCTCATTAAATCAGTTATGGTTCCTTAGATCGTACCCACGTTACTTATAACTGTGGTAATTCTAGAGCTAATACATGCAAACAGAGTCCCGACCAGAGATGGAAGGGACGCTTTTATTAGATCAAAACCAATCGGATTGGCTTGTCTGGTCCGTTTGCCTTGGTGACTCTGAATAACTTTGGGCTGATCGCACGGTCCTCGTACCGGCGACGCATCTTTCAAATGTCTGCCTTATCAACTGTCGATGGTAGGTTCTGCGCCTACCATGGTTGTAACGGGTAACGGGGAATCAGGGTTCGATTCCGGAGAGGGAGCCTGAGAAACGGCTACCACATCCAAGGAAGGCAGCAGGCGCGCAAATTACCCACTCCCGGCACGGGGAGGTAGTGACGAAAAATAACGATACGGGACTCATCCGAGGCCCCGTAATCGGAA
>NW_026062228.1:5000-15000 GCF_023897955.1 Schistocerca gregaria | reverse complement strand
GAATGTCCCTATACGTGCTGTAAGACTGGGCACACAACGTGAATCGCACGTCAGCCAGACACTCGAACATGCACCACTCTCGGCCTGCAACGGAGACACACAATACGTAAACATCTGGAATGCGACAATGTCGAGTGCATCCTCTCTGCCACATTGCACCGTCGACACTATGATAACCAGAGCAGTAGGTCCACCTATAAAAGCACAATACCCCACTCCTCCGACAACTACCATTGCTCAGATAAATCAACACCACCAACACACATCCTACACAGAGGGGCACCAAATATCATCCCCCGCCCTCGTGTTATACCACATGAAAAATTGCAGAAGTGAGAGACACACATCCGCCAGCCTCTTGCTACAAGCATCGAACCGACGTGACGTATCTGACGGTGACTCAGGCATCCGTGTACTGCCACCACTATCCACCCCCCCCCCTCTCTCTCTGCCCCCTTCCCACACAATACCAAATTTAACCAACTTTATCGCTTAACCTAACTGTGGCTGTACCAGTTTATCGCTTAACCTAACTGTGGCTGTACCAGTTTATCGCTTAACCTAACTGTGGCTGTACCAGTTTATCGCTTAACCTAACTGTGGCTGTACCAGTTTATCGCTTAACCTAACTGTGGCTGTACCAGTTTATCGCTTAACCTAACTGTGGCTGTACCAGTTTATCGCTTAACCTAACTGTGGCTGTACCAGTTTATCGCTTAACCTAACTGTGGCTGTACCAGTTTATCGCTTAACCTAACTGTGGCTGTACCAGTTTATCGCTTAACCTAACTGTGGCTGTACCAGTTTATCGCTTAACCTAACTGTGGCTGTACCAGTTTATCGCTTAACCTAACTGTGGCTGTACCAGTTTATCGCTTAACCTAACTGTGGCTGTACCAGTTTATCGCTTAACCTAACTGTGGCTGTACCAGTTTATCGCTTAACCTAACTGTGGCTGTACCAGTTTATCGCTTAACCTAACTGTGGCTGTACCAGTTTATCGCTTAACCTAACTGTGGCTGTACCAGTTTATCGCTTAACCTAACTGTGGCTGTACCAGTTTATCGCTTAACCTAACTGTGGCTGTACCAGTTTATCGCTTAACCTAACTGTGGCTGTACCAGTTTATCGCTTAACCTAACTGTGGCTGTACCAGATTATCGCTTAACCTAACTGTGGCTGTACCAGATTATCGCTTAACCTAACTGTGGCTGTACCAGTTTATCGCTTAACCTAACTGTGGCTGTACCAGTTTATCGCTTAACCTAACTGTGGCTGTACCAGATTATCGCTTAACCTAACTGTGGCTGTACCAGATTATCGCTTAACCTAACTGTGGCTGTACCAGTTTATCGCTTAACCTAACTGTGGCTGTACCAGTTTATCGCTTAACCTAACTGTGGCTGTACCAGTTTATCGCTTAACCTAACTGTGGCTGTACCAGTTTATCGCTTAACCTAACTGTGGCTGTACCAGTTTATCGCTTAACCTAACTGTGGCTGTACCAGTTTATCGCTTAACCTAACTGTGGCTGTACCAGTTTATCGCTTAACCTAACTGTGGCTGTACCAGTTTATCGCTTAACCTAACTGTGGCTGTACCAGTTTATCGCTTAACCTAACTGTGGCTGTACCAGTTTATCGCTTAACCTAACTGTGGCTGTACCAGATTATCGCTTAACCTAACTGTGGCTGTACCAGATTATCGCTTAACCTAACTGTGGCTGTACCAGATTATCGCTTAACCTAACTGTGGCTGTACCAGATTATCGCTTAACCTAACTGTGGCTGTACCAGATTATCGCTTAACCTAACTCAATTTGTCCCTTAACCTAACTCAATTTGTCCCTTAACCTAACTCAATTTGTCCCTTAACCTAACTCAATTTGTCCCTTAACCTAACTCAATTTGTCCCTTAACCTAACTCAATTTGTCCCTTAACCTAACTCAATTTGTCCCTTAACCTAACTCAATTTGTCCCTTAACCTAACTCAATTTGTCCCTTAACCTAACTCAATTTGTCCCTTAACCTAACTCAATTTGTCCCTTAACCTAACTCAAGTTGTCCCTTAACCTAACTCAAGTTGTCCCTTAACCTAACTCAAGTTGTCCCTTAACCTAACTCAAGTTGTCCCTTAACCTAACTCAAGTTGTCCCTTAACCTAACTCAAGTTGTCCCTTAACCTAACTCAAGTTGTCCCTTAACCTAACTCAAGTTGTCCCTTAACCTAACTCAAGTTGTCCCTTAACCTAACTCAAGTTGTCCCTTAACCTAACTCAAGTTGTCCCTTAACCTAACTCAAGTTGTCCCTTAACCTAACTCAAGTTGTCCCTTAACCTAACTCAAGTTGTCCCTTAACCTAACTCAAGTTGTCCCTTAACCTAACTCAAGTTGTCCCTTAACCTAACTCAAGTTGTCCCTTAACCTAACTCAAGTTGTCCCTTAACCTAACTCAAGTTGTCCCTTAACCTAACTCAAGTTGTCCCTTAACCTAACTCAAGTTGTCCCTTAACCTAACTCAAGTTGTCCCTTAACCTAACTCAATTTGTCCCTTAACCTAACCCACGTTGTCCCTTAACCTAACTCAAGTTGTCCCTTAACCTAACTCAAGTTGTCCCTTAACCTAACTCAAGTTGTCCCTTAACCTAACTCAAGTTGTCCCTTAACCTAACTCAAGTTGTCCCTTAACCTAACTCAAGTTGTCCCTTAACCTAACTCAAGTTGTCCCTTAACCTAACTCAAGTTGTCCCTTAACCTAACTCAAGTTGTCCCTTAACCTAACTCAAGTTGTCCCTTAACCTAACTCAAGTTGTCCCTTAACCTAACTCAAGTTGTCCCTTAACCTAACTCAAGTTGTCCCTTAACCTAACTCAAGTTGTCCCTTAACCTAACTCAAGTTGTCCCTTAACCTAACTCAAGTTGTCCCTTAACCTAACTCAAGTTGTCCCTTAACCTAACTCAAGTTGTCCCTTAACCTAACTCAAGTTGTCCCTTAACCTAACTCAAGTTGTCCCTTAACCTAACTCAAGTTGTCCCTTAACCTAACTCAATTTGTCCCTTAACCTAACTCAATTTGTCCCTTAACCTAACTCAATTTGTCCCTTAACCTAACTCAATTTGTCCCTTAACCTAACTCAAGTTGTCCCTTAACCTAACTCAATTTGTCCCTTAACCTAACTCAATTTGTCCCTTAACCTAACTCAATTTGTCCCTTAACCTAACTCAATTTGTCCCTTAACCTAACTCAAGTTGTCCCTTAACCTAACTCAAGTTGTCCCTTAACCTAACCCACGTTGTCCCTTAACCTAACCCACGTTGTCCCTTAACCTAACCGACGTTGTCCCTTAACCTAACCGACGTTGTCCCTTAACCTAACCGACGTTGTCCCTTAACCTAACCGACGTTGTCCCTTAACCTAACCGACGTTGTCCCTTAACCTAACCGACGTTGTCCCTTAACCTAACCGACGTTGTCCCTTAACCTAACCCACGTTGTCCCTTAACCTAACCCACGTTGTCCCTTAACCTAACCCACGTTGTCCCTTAACCTAACCCACGTTGTCCCTTAACCTAACCCACGTTGTCCCTTAACCTAACCCACGTTGTCCCTTAACCTAACCCACGTTGTCCCTTAACCTAACCCACGTTGTCCCTTAACCTAACCCACGTTGTCCCTTAACCTAACCCACGTTGTCCCTTAACCTAACCCACGTTGTCCCTTAACCTAACCCACGTTGTCCCTTAACCTAACCCACGTTGTCCCTTAACCTAACCCACGTTGTCCCTTAACCTAACCCACGTTGTCCCTTAACCTAACCCACGTTGTCCCTTAACCTAACCCACGTTGTCCCTTAACCTAACCCACGTTGTCCCTTAACCTAACCCACGTTGTCCCTTAACCTAACCCACGTTGTCCCTTAACCTAACCCACGTTGTCCCTTAACCTAACCCACGTTGTCCCTTAACCTAACCCACGTTGTCCCTTAACCTAACCCACGTTGTCCCTTTGCCTAACATAGTTCACTGCTCGGAATCTCTGGTGTCGTTGTTATCCTCATGTAGATGTCTTGCGAGTGTTGCTTACTTTCCACATATTCCTGCTATCCACTGTCAATTGTACTGCAATAGGACTATATCGCCGACCCCCCCCCCTCCCCCCCCTCTGTCCCCCTCTGTCCCCCTCTTTGTGTCTCTGTCCTCTCAAGCTGGTCGGTCTGGCGTTTGAGTGTTAAATGAGCCTCGCAGCTGTTCAGTTGCATTCAGATGTCGACGCCCTCAGTGTACGTCGTGGTATGGTCTGTGTCCATTGTCCGCTGATGTCGTACGCGTAACCCACACGCTGTACCGATCATCGGTCGTTACGTACAGAGTGAAGTAGTGTGATACGTGTGACCGTACGCTGGCTGTGCCCAACGGTGTCGAATCTCAATTTCCATATGTTGTGCTTGATGCTACTTGTCTCGTCTCCCAATAACAGCTAGGTTGCACTGTGGTACGCCGTAGAGGCGTGTGGGAGGAACGTACGAACGCATTGTATGTCACCCTGGGTCGCTGGGGGTGGTGGTGCGGTGAGTCAGGTCAGGTCAGGTCAGCGTGAGCCGTCTGATGTAGTGACGCGTGTATTCCGACTTTGTCGTATTGCCTCACACAAAGTGCTACCCTGGTGGACCGCGTTCCATATCTGGGACATGCCGCAGATGCCGGTTGACAGTGGATCGCGGAAGGTACATCGCATACGTGCGCGGGCCACCTTCCACGTGTTCTCTTCTGCACATGTCGCAGTGTGTATGTGGTCTGATGTAGCGTGTCGTGACACATGACATCCTGGCATGCAAGAATTGTTGAATTCGCAAATGTAGGTGGACATCTACGTTTACTGCCCAAGATACGCAAATGAACTGGAAATCCGTTGTTGAGCGGTTGTTCACGCTGGAGGTGAATCTGTGATGGCGACGATCGGTACAGCTATTAACCGGTTGTTTCAGCGGTACCCGCCACATCCACACGCGTGACTAGGCCCATGTGGGTATGAAGCGATACGCGGCGGTGGCTTGGTGGGACTGTTCCCGGCCGGTGAAGGGGGGCCGCCCGGCGTGTTGGCCGCGCGCTGCGTGGGCGCACGCGCAACAGGCGGCTGGTGGGGGGCGCCGAGTGGCAGGAGCGCCAGCCGACGGGCCCGGCAGGCGGCGCAGCTACGCTGCGGCGCACCCTGCACGCGGCGCCTGGCGGCCAAAGTTGGTTCAGCCGAGCCCGGTGCGAAGCGCGGTGGACATCTGCAGTGTGCTGGTCTGATTGAGGACTGTGTGCGTTGAGGATGCGCCGCCGCCTGGCACTCGGCGCCGCGACGCCGTCTGCTGCTCGGTCGCCCCAGCGGTTCTCGCAGGTGGTTTGTATCGCAGTTGTGCGGACGTGTTGGCGCGTGCGCTGTGCTGGGAGAGTTCGCTTCTGCACCCAAGTGGGGCTTTGCCCTTGTGTGGCGCTGGCGTTGGAGCTGCCGGTCACCATAGGTGGCGCGTGTTGTCTCCCGCCGGCAATGCCACGACAGCACGCTCCCGGGCCTCTGTCGGCAGCGGCAAGCTCAGTTGGGAGCAAGGGTGTTCGCACTAAAACCGTCTACTCGCCTAACTCCGGGCGATTGCGCCTCTCTCGAAACCGACCAAGTACCTAGGACGGCGCTGCGCGCCGCCGGGACCTGAGAGGGTTTCGAGGTGTATCGTGCAGGGGAGCTCGGCCTCCTCCTGTTTGCAGAATAATTGAGCGGACGCTTGCGTGTTCGCGCGGGCCCCCGGGACACACTCCCGGGCGGCCGGCTGCTCAGCTCTAGTTGACGCAGCTCCCTGGTTGATCCTGCCAGTAGTCATATGCTTGTCTCAAAGATTAAGCCATGCATGTCTCAGTACAAGCCGCATTAAGGTGAAACCGCGAATGGCTCATTAAATCAGTTATGGTTCCTTAGATCGTACCCACGTTACTTGGATAACTGTGGTAATTCTAGAGCTAATACATGCAAACAGAGTCCCGACCAGAGATGGAAGGGACGCTTTTATTAGATCAAAACCAATCGGATTGGCTTGTCTGGTCCGTTTGCCTTGGTGACTCTGAATAACTTTGGGCTGATCGCACGGTCCTCGTACCGGCGACGCATCTTTCAAATGTCTGCCTTATCAACTGTCGATGGTAGGTTCTGCGCCTACCATGGTTGTAACGGGTAACGGGGAATCAGGGTTCGATTCCGGAGAGGGAGCCTGAGAAACGGCTACCACATCCAAGGAAGGCAGCAGGCGCGCAAATTACCCACTCCCGGCACGGGGAGGTAGTGACGAAAAATAACGATACGGGACTCATCCGAGGCCCCGTAATCGGAATGAGTACACTTTAAATCCTTTAACGAGTATCTATTGGAGGGCAAGTCTGGTGCCAGCAGCCGCGGTAATTCCAGCTCCAATAGCGTATATTAAAGTTGTTGCGGTTAAAAAGCTCGTAGTTGGATTTGTGTCCCACGCTGTTGGTTCACCGCCCGTCGGTGTTTAACTGGCATGTATCGTGGGACGTCCTGCCGGTGGGGCGAGCCGAAGGGGTGCTTTCGCGTCCCGAGGCGGACCCCGTTTAAATCCTACCAGGGTGCTCTTTGTTGAGTGTCTCGGTGGGCCGGCACGTTTACTTTGAACAAATTAGAGTGCTTAAAGCAGGCAAGCCCGCCTGAATACTGTGTGCATGGAATAATGGAATAGGACCTCGGTTCTATTTTGTTGGTTTTCGGAACCCGAGGTAATGATTAATAGGGACAGGCGGGGGCATTCGTATTGCGACGTTAGAGGTGAAATTCTTGGATCGTCGCAAGACGAACAGAAGCGGAAGCATTTGCCAAGTATGTTTTCATTAATCAAGAACGAAAGTTAGAGGTTCGAAGGCGATCAGATACCGCCCTAGTTCTAACCATAAACGATGCCAGCCAGCGATCCGCCGCAGTTCCTCCGATGACTCGGCGGGCAGCCTCCGGGAAACCAAAGCTTTTGGGTTCCGGGGGAAGTATGGTTGCAAAGCTGAAACTTAAAGGAATTGACGGAAGGGCACCACCAGGAGTGGAGCCTGCGGCTTAATTTGACTCAACACGGGAAACCTCACCAGGCCCGGACACCGGAAGGATTGACAGATTGATAGCTCTTTCTTGATTCGGTGGGTGGTGGTGCATGGCCGTTCTTAGTTGGTGGAGCGATTTGTCTGGTTAATTCCGATAACGAACGAGACTCTAGCCTGCTAACTAGTCGCGTGACATCCTTCGTGCTGTCAGCGATTACTTTTCTTCTTAGAGGGACAGGCGGCTTCTAGCCGCACGAGATTGAGCAATAACAGGTCTGTGATGCCCTTAGATGTTCTGGGCCGCACGCGCGCTACACTGAAGGAATCAGCGTGTCTTCCTAGGCCGAAAGGTCGGGGTAACCCGCTGAACCTCCTTCGTGCTAGGGATTGGGGCTTGCAATTGTTCCCCATGAACGAGGAATTCCCAGTAAGCGCGAGTCATAAGCTCGCGTTGATTACGTCCCTGCCCTTTGTACACACCGCCCGTCGCTACTACCGATTGAATGATTTAGTGAGGTCTTCGGACTGGTACGCGGCATCGACTCTGTCGTTGCCGATGCTACCGGAAAGATGACCAAACTTGATCATTTAGAGGAAGTAAAAGTCGTAACAAGGTTTCCGTAGGTGAACCTGCGGAAGGATCATTACCGACTAGACTGCATGTCTTTCGATGTGCGTGTCGTGTCGCGCAACACGCTACCTGTACGGCAGTGGCCGTGCGCCGCGTGCGGAACCACGCGTGCCTCTCAAAACTAGCGGAAGTGTTGTTGTTGTGTGGTACGAGCGCTGAAGCTCTGGAGCGGCTGGCCTGCGGTACCTGGCGCCTGGCGCCGGTTTTGAATGACGTTCGCCCGAGTGCCTGTCCGCTCCGGTGTGGAGCCGTACGACGCCCATCGGCTGTGAGGCCGTTGGACACAAAAAAAATAGTGGAACAGGGGCCGTCAGACGCCTCAGTCCCGCAAATGCTACTGTCTTGAAAGAGACAGTGGGAGACTGAAAAGGAAAAGATCACCCAGGACGGTGGATCACTCGGCTCGTGGGTCGATGAAGAACGCAGCAAATTGCGCGTCGACATGTGAACTGCAGGACACATGAACATCGACGTTTCGAACGCACATTGCGGTCCATGGATTCCGTTCCCGGGCCACGTCTGGCTGAGGGTCGGCTACGTATACTGAAGCGCGCGGCGTTTGTCCCGCTTCGGAGACGTGGGAGTGTCGTGGTCGCCTGTGTGGCCGGCCGCGTCTCCTTAAACGTGCGATGCGCGCCCGTCGCCTGGCGGTTCGCATACCGGTACTTTCTCGGTAGCGTGCACAGCCGGCTGGCGGTGTGGCGTGCGACACCTCGTACAACGACCTCAGAGCAGGCGAGACTACCCGCTGAATTTAAGCATATTACTAAGCGGAGGAAAAGAAACTAACAAGGATTCCCCCAGTAGCGGCGAGCGAACAGGGAAGAGTCCAGCACCGAACCCCGCAGGCTGCCGCCTGTCGTGGCATGTGGTGTTTGGGAGGGTCCACTACCCCGACGCCTCGCGCCGAGCCCAAGTCCAACTTGAATGAGGCCACGGCCCGTAGAGGGTGCCAGGCCCGTAGCGGCCGGTGCGAGCGTCGGCGGGACCTCTCCTTCGAGTCGGGTTGCTTGAGAGTGCAGCTCCAAGTGGGTGGTAAACTCCATCTGAGACTAAATATGACCACGAGACCGATAGCGAACAAGTACCGTGAGGGAAAGTTGAAAAGAACTTTGAAGAGAGAGTTCAAAAGTACGTGAAACCGTTCTGGGGTAAACGTGAGAAGTCCGAAAGGTCGAACGGGTGAGATTCACGCCCATCCGGCCACTGGCCCCCGCCCTCGGCAGATGGGGCCGGCCGCCCGCGCGGAGCAATCCGCGGCGGGGTCGTGTCCGGTTGCCTTTCCACTCGCCGCGGGGTGGGGCCGTTCCGGTGTGCGGTGGGCCGCACTTCTCCCCTAGTAGGACGTCGCGACCCGCTGGGTGCCGGCCTACGGCCCGGGTGCGCAGCCTGTCCTTCCGCGGGCCTCGGTTCGCGTCTGTTGGGCAGAGCCCCGGTGTCCTGGCTGGCTGCTCGGCGGTATATCTGGAGGAGTCGATTCGCCCCTTTGGGCGCTCGGGCTCCCGGCAAGCGCGCGCGGTTCTTCCCGGATGACGGACCTACCTGGCCCGGCCCCGGACCCGCGCCGCTGTTGGCTCGGGATGCTCTCGGGCGGAATAATCGCTCCCGTCAGCGGCGCTTCAGCTTTGGACAATTTCACGACCCGTCTTGAAACACGGACCAAGGAGTCTAACATGTGCGCGAGTCATTGGGCTGTACGAAACCTAAAGGCGTAATGAAAGTGAAGGTCTCGCCTTGCGCGGGCCGAGGGAGGATGGGGCTTCCCCGCCCTTCACGGGGCGGCGGCCTCCGCACTCCCGGGGCGTCTCGTCCTCATTGCGAGGTGAGGCGCACCTAGAGCGTACACGTTGGGACCCGAAAGATGGTGAACTATGCCTGGCCAGGACGAAGTCAGGGGAAACCCTGATGGAGGTCCGTAGCGATTCTGACGTGCAAATCGATCGTCGGAGCTGGGTATAGGGGCGAAAGACTAATCGAACCATCTAGTAGCTGGTTCCCTCCGAAGTTTCCCTCAGGATAGCTGGTGCTCGTACGAGTCTCATCCGGTAAAGCGAATGATTAGAGGCCTTGGGGCCGAAACGACCTCAACCTATTCTCAAACTTTAAATGGGTGAGATCTCCGGCTTGCTTGATATGCTGAAGCCGCGAGCAAACGACTCGGATCGGAGTGCCAAGTGGGCCACTTTTGGTAAGCAGAACTGGCGCTGTGGGATGAACCAAACGCCGAGTTAAGGCGCCCGAATCGACGCTCATGGGAAACCATGAAAGGCGTTGGTTGCTTAAGACAGCA
>NW_026062227.1:187500-190000 GCF_023897955.1 Schistocerca gregaria | reverse complement strand
GTTATTCAGAGTCACCAAGGCAAACGGACCAGACGAGCCAATCCGATTGGTTTTGATCTAATAAAAGCGTCCCTTCCATCTCTGGTCGGGACTCTGTTTGCATGTATTAGCTCTAGAATTACCACAGTTATCCAAGTAACGTGGGTACGATCTAAGGAACCATAACTGATTTAATGAGCCATTCGCGGTTTCACCTTAATGCGGCTTGTACTGAGACATGCATGGCTTAATCTTTGAGACAAGCATATGACTACTGGCAGGATCAACCAGGGAGCTGCGTCAACGAGAGCTGAGCAGCCGGCCGCCCGGGAGTGTGTCCCGAGGGCCCGCGCGAACACGCAAGCGTCCGCTCAATTATTCTGCAAACAGGAGGAGGCTGAGCTCCCCTGCACGATACACCTCGAAACCCTCTCAGGTCCCGGCGGCGCGCAGCGCCGTCCTAAGTACTTGGTCGGGTTCGAGAGAGGCGCAATCGCCCGGAGATAGGCGAGTAGACGCTTTCAGTGCGAACACCCGTGCTCCCAACTGAGCTTGCCGCTGCCGACAGAGGCCCGGGAGCGTGCTGTCGTGGCATTGCCGGCGGGAAACAACACGCGCCACCTACGGTGACCGGCAGCTCCAACGCCAGCGCCACAGAAGGGCAAAGCCCCACTTGGGTGCAGAAGCGAACTCTCCCAGCACAGCGCACGCGCCAACACGTCCGCAGAGCTGCGATACAAACCACCTGCGAGAACCGCTGGGGGCGACCGAGCAGCAGACGGCGTCGCGACGCCGAGTGCCGGGCGGCGGCGCATCCTCAACGCACACAGTCCGCAATCGGACCAGCACACTGCAGATGTCCACCGCGCTTCGCACCGGGCTCGGCAGAACCCACTTTGGCCGCCTGGCGCCGCGCGCAGGGTGCGCCGGCGCATAGCTGGGACGCCAGCCGGGCCCGTCGGCCGGCGCTCCTGCCACTGGGCGCCCCCCACCAGCCGGCTGTAGTGCGTGCGCTCACGCAGCGCGCGGCCAGCACGCCGGGCGGCCCCCCCTCACCGGCCGGGGACTGTCCCGCCAAGCCACAGCCTCGTATCGCTTCATACCCACATGGCCAACTCAGGTTCGGGGGCATGGCGGGTACCGCCGAAACAACCGGTTCACAGATGTACCGATCGTCGCTATCACCGATGCACCTGCAGCGCGAACAACCGCTCAACAACTGATTTCCAGTTCATTTGCGGATCTTTGGCAGCAAACGTATACGTCAATCTACATTTGCGAAATCTACGATTCTGGCATGCCTGCATGTTATGTGTCACGACACGCTACATCAGCCCACATACACACTGCGGCATGTACACGAGAGAACACGTGGAAGATGGTCCGCGCACGTGTGCAATGTCCCTTGCGCGGTCGACTGTCAACCGGCCTCTGTAGCATGTCGCAGATGTGGAACGCGGTCCACCGTGCTATCATGTTGTGTGGGGCAATACGATTAAATAGGAAAACCCTCGTCGCTACATCAACAGACGGCTCACGCTGATTCCCGGCAGAGGGAGGAGGGGGGGGGGGGGGGCCAACATGCAATACTTTCGTCCGTACCTACTTACCACATGTCTGTACGGCGTACAACAGTGCAATCTCGCTGTAATGGGGAGACGAGACAAGTAGCATCGTGCACAACATATGGCCCTTATGATTCGCCATTGTAGGGCGCAGCCGGTGTACGGTCAAGCATGTGCCACATTATGTCACTCAGTACGTAACGACGGATGATCAGTGTGGGTTACGCGTACATCAGCGGACAGTCCACACAGGCCGTACCACAACGTACACTGACTGCATCGACAACCGAATGCAACTGAACAGCTGCAAGGCTCATTTCACAAACAAACGCCTGACCGACCAGCTTGGAAGGGCAGGAGGGGAGGGCGATATTCGTTCTGTAGCGGTACACCCTTCCAGTGGTTAGCGGGACTGTGTAGAAAGTACGCAACACTCGAAAGACCTTTATGTGAGGGTACGCACCATGGCATCAAGAAATACACATGACACCAGAGGATCCAAGCAGTGAACTATGTTCAGAGGGTTGCTGTTAGGCAAAGCTACATTCCTGTGACGTTACATGTGACAGTTAAGGTGCAGTGTAAGTTAGGTTAAGGTGCAGTGTAAGTTAGGTTAAGGTGCAGTGTAAGTTAGGTTAAGGTGCAGTGTAAGTTAGGTTAAGGTGCAGTGTAAGTTAGGTTAAGGTGCAGTGTAAGTTAGGTTAAGGTGCAGTGTAAGTTAGGTTAAGGTGCAGTGTAAGTTAGGTTAAGGTGCAGTGTAAGTTAGGTTAAGGTGCAGTGTAAGTTAGGTTAAGGTGCAGTGTAAGTTAGGTTAAGGTGCAGTGTAAGTTAGGTTAAGGTGCAGTGTAACTTAGGTTAAGGTGCAGTGTAACTTAGGTTAAGGTGCAGTGTAACTTAGGTTAAGGTGCAGTGTAACTTAGGTTAAGGTGCAGTGTAACTTAGGTTAAGGTGCAGTG
>NW_026062227.1:175000-177500 GCF_023897955.1 Schistocerca gregaria | reverse complement strand
AGTGCCGGGCGGCGGCGCATCCTCAACGCACACAGTCCGCAATCGGACCAGCACACTGCAGATGTCCACCGCGCTTCGCACCGGGCTCGGCAGAACCCACTTTGGCCGCCTGGCGCCGCGCGCAGGGTGCGCCGGCGCATAGCTGGGACGCCAGCCGGGCCCGTCGGCCGGCGCTCCTGCCACTGGGCGCCCCCCACCAGCCGGCTGTAGTGCGTGCGCTCACGCAGCGCGCGGCCAGCACGCCGGGCGGCCCCCCCTCACCGGCCGGGGACTGTCCCGCCAAGCCACAGCCTCGTATCGCTTCATACCCACATGGCCAACTCAGGTTCGGGGGCATGGCGGGTACCGCCGAAACAACCGGTTCACAGATGTACCGATCGTCGCTATCACCGATGCACCTGCAGCGCGAACAACCGCTCAACAACTGATTTCCAGTTCATTTGCGGATCTTTGGCAGCAAACGTATACGTCAATCTACATTTGCGAAATCTACGATTCTGGCATGCCTGCATGTTATGTGTCACGACACGCTACATCAGCCCACATACACACTGCGGCATGTACACGAGAGAACACGTGGAAGATGGTCCGCGCACGTGTGCAATGTCCCTTGCGCGGTCGACTGTCAACCGGCCTCTGTAGCATGTCGCAGATGTGGAACGCGGTCCACCGTGCTATCATGTTGTGTGGGGCAATACGATTAAATAGGAAAACCCTCGTCGCTACATCAACAGACGGCTCACGCTGATTCCCGGCAGAGGGAGGAGGGGGGGGGGGGGGGCCAACATGCAATACTTTCGTCCGTACCTACTTACCACATGTCTGTACGGCGTACAACAGTGCAATCTCGCTGTAATGGGGAGACGAGACAAGTAGCATCGTGCACAACATATGGCCCTTATGATTCGCCATTGTAGGGCGCAGCCGGTGTACGGTCAAGCATGTGCCACATTATGTCACTCAGTACGTAACGACGGATGATCAGTGTGGGTTACGCGTACATCAGCGGACAGTCCACACAGGCCGTACCACAACGTACACTGACTGCATCGACAACCGAATGCAACTGAACAGCTGCAAGGCTCATTTCACAAACAAACGCCTGACCGACCAGCTTGGAAGGGCAGGAGGGGAGGGCGATATTCGTTCTGTAGCGGTACACCCTTCCAGTGGTTAGCGGGACTGTGTAGAAAGTACGCAACACTCGAAAGACCTTTATGTGAGGGTACGCACCATGGCATCAAGAAATACACATGACACCAGAGGATCCAAGCAGTGAACTATGTTCAGAGGGTTGCTGTTAGGCAAAGCTACATTCCTGTGACGTTACATGTGACAGTTAAGGTGCAGTGTAAGTTAGGTTAAGGTGCAGTGTAAGTTAGGTTAAGGTGCAGTGTAAGTTAGGTTAAGGTGCAGTGTAAGTTAGGTTAAGGTGCAGTGTAAGTTAGGTTAAGGTGCAGTGTAAGTTAGGTTAAGGTGCAGTGTAAGTTAGGTTAAGGTGCAGTGTAAGTTAGGTTAAGGTGCAGTGTAAGTTAGGTTAAGGTGCAGTGTAAGTTAGGTTAAGGTGCAGTGTAAGTTAGGTTAAGGTGCAGTGTAAGTTAGGTTAAGGTGCAGTGTAAGTTAGGTTAAGGTGCAGTGTAACTTAGGTTAAGGTGCAGTGTAACTTAGGTTAAGGTGCAGTGTAACTTAGGTTAAGGTGCAGTGTAACTTAGGTTAAGGTGCAGTGTAACTTAGGTTAAGGTGCAGTGTAACTTAGGTTAAGGTGCAGTGTAACTTAGGTTAAGGTGCAGTGTAAGTTAGGTTAAGGTGCAGTGTAACTTAGGTTAAGGTGCAGTGTAAGTTAGGTTAAGGTGCAGCGTAACTTAGAACACGCGATCTAGTGTTTAGGTTAAGGTGCAGCGTAACTTAGGTTAAGGTGCAGCGTAACTTAGGTTAAGGTGCAGCGTAACTTAGGTTAAGGTGCAGCGTAACTTAGGTTAAGGTGCAGCGTAACTTAGGTTAAGGTGCAGCGTGGGTTAGGTTAGGGGCCAACGTGGGTTAGGTTAGGGGCCAACGTGGGTTAGGTTAGGGGCCAACGTGGGTTAGGTTAGGGGCCAACGTGGGTTAGGTTAGGGGCCAACGTGGGTTAGGTTAGGGGCCAACGTGGGTTAGGTTAGGGGCCAACGTGGGTTAGGTTAGGGGCCAACGTGGGTTAGGTTAGGGGCCAACGTGGGTTAGGTTAGGGGCCAACGTGGGTTAGGTTAGGGGCCAACGTGGGTTAGGTTAGGGGCCAACGTGGGTTAGGTTAGGGGCCAACGTGGGTTAGGTTAGGGGCCAACGTGGGTTAGGTTAGGGGCCAACGTGGGTTAGGTTAGGGGCCAACGTGGGTTAGGTTAGGGGCCAACGTGGGTTAGGTTAAGGGCCAACGTGGGTTAGGTTAAGGGCCAACGTGGGTTAGGTTAAGGGCCAACGTGGGTTAGGTTAAGGGCCAACGTGGGTTAGGTTAAGGGCCAACGTGGGT
>NW_026062227.1:157500-167500 GCF_023897955.1 Schistocerca gregaria | reverse complement strand
TCCTTTAAGTTTCAGCTTTGCAACCATACTTCCCCCGGAACCCAAAAGCTTTGGTTTCCCGGAGGCTGCCCGCCGAGTCATCGGAGGAACTGCGGCGGATCGCTGGCTGGCATCGTTTATGGTTAGAACTAGGGCGGTATCTGATCGCCTTCGAACCTCTAACTTTCGTTCTTGATTAATGAAAACATACTTGGCAAATGCTTTCGCTTCTGTTCGTCTTGCGACGATCCAAGAATTTCACCTCTAACGTCGCAATACGAATGCCCCCGCCTGTCCCTATTAATCATTACCTCGGGTTCCGAAAACCAACAAAATAGAACCGAGGTCCTATTCCATTATTCCATGCACACAGTATTCAGGCGGGCTTGCCTGCTTTAAGCACTCTAATTTGTTCAAAGTAAACGTGCCGGCCCACCGAGACACTCAACTAAGAGCACCCTGGTAGGATTTCAACGGGGTCCGCCTCGGGACGCGCAAGCACGCCTTCGGCTCGCCCCACCGGCAGGACGTCCCACGATACATGCCAGTTAAACACCGACGGGCGGTGAACCAACAGCGTGGGACACAAATCCAACTACGAGCTTTTTAACCGCAACAACTTTAATATACGCTATTGGAGCTGGAATTACCGCGGCTGCTGGCACCAGACTTGCCCTCCAATAGATACTCGTTAAAGGATTTAAAGTGTACTCATTCCGATTACGGGGCCTCGGATGAGTCCCGTATCGTTATTTTTCGTCACTACCTCCCCGTGCCGGGAGTGGGTAATTTGCGCGCCTGCTGCCTTCCTTGGATGTGGTAGCCGTTTCTCAGGCTCCCTCTCCGGAATCGAACCCTGATTCCCCGTTACCCGTTACAACCATGGTAGGCGCAGAACCTACCATCGACAGTTGATAAGGCAGACATTTGAAAGATGCGTCGCCGGTACGAGGACCGTGCGATCAGCCCAAAGTTATTCAGAGTCACCAAGGCAAACGGACCAGACGAGCCAATCCGATTGGTTTTGATCTAATAAAAGCGTCCCTTCCATCTCTGGTCGGGACTCTGTTTTTTTTTTTTTTTTTTTTTTTTTTTTAAAAAAAAAAAAAAAAACTTTATTCATCATTAATAATAATAATTATACAATATTAACCCACTTCCTTAATAGCCTTAGTGGGTCGTAATATTAATACATTTATTATTGTTTCATGCAGCATGCTACAAAATATGATGTGCTACAGGTTACTACAACAATGGGCATTATACTAACTATCCCTACTACTTAAGAAACTATTACTATCACTAATTGATAATTTCTACACCTGCAGCGTCACATATGTGCCAGTAGAATATATAAACCTACTTTGCAAGCCTTGCTCTTCGGGCTAACCCCAAAGAGCTTGCCCCTGGCACTGGGCTGGCCAAGATGTTAACTCGCTGCAGTTCCATAACCTAACATAATATCCTATTCTAAGTCCTACTGAGCTAACTTATCCTAAGTCAAATCCGGTGCATCTCTAAGTCGGTGAGATTAACCCCTCCTCCCCCTAATCCTGCGCGCGGCGGATCCCAACTGTGATGTGAAGTCGGCCAGTCCGCGCGCTGGCGGTATGGGAAAAGGGATCTAGACAATATCGGTGTTCATTTTCACATTCTTAGTTAATCTCCCTCAGATATTCATTTAACACTTTCCGTGATACCTCGTTGGCCAGAGTATTAATCATTTGAAAAGTGTCTTCACGTCTGAGGAGTTGATACGTGTCATGGTTCGGTAGTCCGTCTCGAAGTGTAGTCGCTACATCATTGAAGAGAGGGCACTCGTAAATCACATGATCCGGAGTGCCTTCCGGCGCGCCACAGTCACACGCTGGCGTAGCCCTCTTCCCAAACCGACATAAGTATGTCGGGTAGGGTCCATGACCAGTGAGAAAATGGATCAGTCCCCGTGTTGGCTGAAAGTACTTCATTTCTAAGCGCTCCCTCACGTTCGGCAAGAACTGAAAGGTTCTGCGACCGGTTTCTTCTGTCTCCCAGGACCCCTGCCAAAGTTCTTCCCCCCTTCTTCTAATCCCCCTTTTGTCCTCTACCCTCACACCCATGATTTCTTCTATTTTCCCCTGGTTCCCTTTTTTTGCCCAATACCAGGCTGCTTGCTCCCTGATCTTGATGTCAAGTGGGCAGAGCCCCATTATGACTAATAGGGCCCCTCCTGGAGATGTTCTATAAGCGCCCACAGATCTTAGAACCATGCTTCTCTGAACCCTTCTCACTGCCATGGCGGGCACAACCCTCGTGAGTCTGTGCGCCCAGACCCCGGAGCCGTAACCCACTACTGAAGTTAGGATACTATTGTGATAAAGTTTAATGAGATGTGGAGGTAGGTGAAATCTTTTATGTCCTATGGAAATGAGGTTGTTTAATATTTGCAGAGCTTTTTGGGTTACAGTTTCAATGTGTTTTCCGAAGTTCCATTTCTCATCAATGATGACTCCTAGGTAACGTGTGTCTCGTCTTCGCAGTACCGGTGTGCCGTCAATTCTGACCGTAGGGTTCCTGATTAGTTGTCCTTTAAGTAGTAAGTATGTCGATTTGCTTGGTGATATGGTCATTTTCGTGGTGTGGCACCACTGTTGGAGTCTGTCTAACGCTCTCTCTATTTTAGGTTCTATGTCCTCTCGGCTACGGCCACCGACCATCAGGAGGAGGTCATCAGCGTAGGCTATCACCTCTAGCACATCCTCACTTCGTTGCAGGCTGTCTAGTAATGGCTCCATGTGGATGTCCCAAAAGAGCGGCCCTAGGACCGATCCTTGGGGACATCCTTTCGTGACAGCTTTCCCTACCCTTTCGCTAGAGGATGATAGCCAGACCTCCCGATCCTCACAGTAGCTCCTCAGGCAGCCATATAGCGGCCCTGGACACTCCTTCTCCCGCAAGCAGGAGAAGAGCGAGGGCCACCACAGGTTGTCGAAGGCGCCGCTGATGTCCACCATGATGCCCACCACGTATTTGTGCGGGGTTGAGCCACAGACCTCGGCCGCCAGGGCGATTGCATCAGATGCCGACCGCCCCGGCCTGAAACCGAATTGCCTGCTGCTCATCCCGCACAATACTCTATGTGCTGCCAGTCTGTCAGCCAGCAGTTTTTCCAAGATTTTTCCAAACAAATCTAACAGGCAGATCGGCCTGTACGACTTTACTTCTGCAGGATCCTTGTCCGGTCCCTTCTTAATGATGACGACGTTCCCAGTTTTCCACCTTCTTGGGAACTGTTGTTGCCTCAGGCACTCATTATAGAGGTGGGTAAGCGGGGCAACCAGCTGGGGTGTCAGGAATTGCACCACCTCCGCCACAATGCCGTCTGGCCCAGGAGCTTTGCCTCTTTTAAGTTGCTTTATGTGGGTCGCCACCTCCTCTTCTGAGAAGGGGTAGACCGCCGTGTCGTTATTATATATTTCACGGTCTTGTTCTCGCAATTGCCGTTGTCCCTCTGTCTCCCCATCTGCATTGTCATCAGGCAGCAGGGACCGGAGGAGGACCCCAGCAGTCTCCTGCCAGGACTCCGTCATCCTGTCCCCGTGCCTGACTGTAGATAGCTCCATAGGAGAGCGGATTTTCTCCCTGACTAATTTATAGGGGAGTCCCCATGGATCCAGAGCTAGCTGGCTGAGCACATAGTGTTCCCAGCTTCGCCTTCTGACTTCACGTAGTTCACTCTGGAACCTCTGTTTTGCCTCCCTGTACTGCAATTGCCACCTTTGTCTCTCCTGCCAGACGACACAGCGCTGGTAGTGCCTCCTTAGCCTCCTGACAGATTGGCGTAGATCTTGCAGTTCAGGCGACCACGGTGACGGAGAAGCCGCCATGGCCTTCCTCCTGATCGGTACAGCAGCCCTCACCGCCCTGGTTACTGCAGTTACTAGTTCATCTGCTCTGTTGTCTACGTTTATGTCTTGTTGTATGTCATCTTCCGGTAATGGAGGAATGTCGCACTCCCTCGCCAGGCGTTCCCAGTCAGCTTTCCTGTAGTTGAATTGTATTTCCCATCCCATGGCCCAGCGGCACTCTCTCTCCCCTACTGTGAAAGTTATTAAGTTATGGTCGCTAGTGGTGGCGTTTCCTACTACTTTCCAATTTTGAATGATGTTTGTTACATTTGGTGTCACGAGAGTGACATCAATATTTGTACCCTGCCCTCCTCCTGCCGTGTAGGTAGGAGGATTACCAGGCCTGTTGGCCACCACGAGTTGCGACGCCATAATGTATTCTTCCACCTTTTCTCCATTTGCGTCTCTTGTGCCACTGAACCATAGGGGGGACTTGGCATTAATATCAGCTGTTATTACAATTTTCCTTCCCCGCAACGCCGTGGTCACCCTCATCAGGTGGTCTAGGTGTATTTCAATGTCGTCTCCATACTGGAAATACATATTAATGATGGTGATGATTCCTGCTGGAGATTGGAGCTCCACGACGTTGCAATGGGGAGTTGTAAACTGAGAGAGTGTGGTTACTCTCACGAGTTTGTTTGTAATTATAATTGCTGCCCTTGGGTCTTCTCCTCTACTTATTACTTGCCATGTGGCGGCAGCAAATGCGACTTTCCCAGCTTGGGAGTACGGCTCCTGCAGACAGAGCACATCCAATCTCCTCTCCTCCACCTCCCTTCGGAGTTCCTGCATCACAAGTCGACTATTATGAGTGTTTAGTTGTCCTATGTTTATTTTGGTCATTATGGAAAGTAGGTGTGTACTCGGTCATGTGGCCAGGTCTTAGTCCAGTCGAACGCAATTCGTCCGTTCGCCAAAACTGCCTGTTCGTAGATGTCATTTAGGTCGAATTTCTCGCCCCTTCTTTCAAACACCTTTCTTAACAAGTCTCGCAGGGCTCCAAAGTCAGTGGGGAGATTCACTGATTTTAGTTGAATTCTGTCCACAGCCTCCATCACCGAGAAGGTTATCTTTCGTCCCTCTTCGTGTCCTACGCGAACCACATGTCTCAGGGCAGTGGTCAGGGTAGCCGGCTGCTCAAGTCTTGCTAGTTGCATGGTGTACTCCAAGTTGGGGTACACTCTTACAGGGTCCACAGGTGGTAGTCTGACTACTGGAGTACCCTGTGTGGGAGAACTTGTACTAGAGCTACTGGTTATCAAGTTTTCCTGTATCGGTTGAATGACTTTTTTCTGCTCCTTTCTGGAAACTGCCACAGCCACAGGATGCCCTTGCCGTTTCTGGTGTTCTGTCGGCTCTGCTCCCCGGCTTTCGGAGGAGGGAGCTGCAGCTATGGGGGGATCTGTCTGTATTGCCATATTTATCATATAGATCTCAGTCTGTGTGGCTCTATTTTCAGTTTTCTTGGTGCTCGTAAGCGACCTTAAGAACAACTTAAACTTGTTAGCCCTCATAGCATCCCTCCTCCTTTTGCTCGGGGACTTATGTTTCGGCATCCTGTTCAGTATGCCGGGCTCACCCATAATCAATCCTGGAAATCAGTCTTTGTTCAAGCATCCTGTATGTTGGGCAGTTTCGACCTGTGGCTCCGCATGATTTCTTGCCTCGGTTCCTGCATGGTATGCAGATTGCTGCTGCCTTGCAGTCTTTACGGTTGTGACCGTTCTCTCCACATTTTGTGCAGGCCGACTCCCTGGTGCACAGCCTGAGAATGTGGTCCAAGTCGCCACAGTTGTGGCAACGAGGTACCACGACATAGTCCCTAGTGTTGATGGCATGGAAGCCAACATATATTTTGCCCATTGTTGTAATGCTTTTCCACATCCGTGCTGTAACTTCAGCGACGTGATGTACCACATCTCGACCCCGTGGACCTGTCTTGAATCTGAGTTTAAAACAGTCTTTGAACTCTTCTTCACTCAGATGCTCAAAGTTTTGTATTCTGATTGTGTCGCATAACTCTTCATTGGTCATAACTGTTGGAACGTCGTACAGAATCACGAGAGGGTTCCTTTTCCTTGGAGGCTCACACTTAATTACTGAATTTAATTTGTGGTTGTTCAATATTTTTTCTTTATCCTCTTCGGATGCGACTTCCACTATTACTGAATTCTTGCTGGGTTTGATTCTTTTGATCTTTATTTTCTCTTTTACAGGGTCCACAGTAGTCGTGAATAGCTCCTGGATTCTTTTGACACTTGTGTCTTGGCCCGGCAGGGTCCTCAAGAAAACTGCCGTATCTGGCCTCTTAGTCACTTTATCTATGGTGTCTCTAGTCGTTTTGGGCTTCGTGGGAGCTTGCGCTGCCACGGCAGCCCAGGTTTTAACTGGTTGTTTCCTCAATCTATTGTTTTCCTTCTCTAATTCTTCCACCCTTCCTTCCAACTTTGCGTGGGCAATGGCCCATGCAGCCAGTTCATTTTTAATTGTTGAGAGTCCTGCTTGACTTATCTTCCCGTTTTTAATGTTTTGCTCCATGAGCAACGTGATTCGTGCTAATCTCTGCGTCACAGTTTCGTTTTCAGCCTGTCCCGACTCATCCTGAGGAGAGGGATCAGGCGGCGCAAAAGAAGCCCGTTGAGGCGCACTCGAGTCACTCGTATCGGTTGTCGCCATGATTATACGAGTGATAAAAGAAAGATGGGAGCCCGTCTCTTGCCCCGGACCGGCTCCTCTGGCATGGGGGGGGACTTCTTGCAGCTCGCCCACCGACCTCGCCCCAAGGTCAAGGGCACTCCCGAGCTGCCGGGTTCAGCGCGCCGTCGCCAGCGCACTGGTCCCCATCGATGGCTCCGTCATCGGCGATTTCACGCGACGCTCCTCGGCAACTGCACCCCGCACTCCGGAGAGGCGGATGCACCTCTCGCCCTTCGCCGCCTACTAGCCCGAGTTTCCACCTTACGGCCAAGGACCCACTCCTACTCAGGTGGCGGGCCGGTCCCCCAGACGTTCGGCGGTCTGGACCCAGTTAACCTGGCCCAGGCGATGTCACCACCTCCTGGGTTTGGCAGAACACGCCCCGGTTACCCAGGGGCGCGGCGAGGCACCCTTGCCGACTCGCGCCGCGATCCCACGCCGACAAACGAAGTCGCCGGCATGCAGAGCTCCTGTTGGTCTGGGCCCTGCGAACAGGAAGGGACAGATGTTCGTCCCTTGACACAGCTCCCCCTGTGCCACGCACCCTTCGCTTTCGCATCGGGTTGGGTCGCAGCTCTCCCTTTTGTCGCAAGGCAAAATGCCGAGCTTAACGTCTGGCACCACGGGAAGGCGGAAAGAGCCACTTGGGAAGGAGAGGTTGTAAGAGACACATCACTTCCCCTGTGAGGAGTGCCGCGGCACGCCCGTCTGGAAGCGATACGCCCCAGTGCGAGCCTCCGTGCCTTACGGCGCGCCGGCTACGGGCAGGCCCGCGCCGAACGCGCCGTCGAGCGACCGACCTCACGCCAGACTCGGGACTCTGTTTGCATGTATTAGCTCTAGAATTACCACAGTTATCCAAGTAACGTGGGTACGATCTAAGGAACCATAACTGATTTAATGAGCCATTCGCGGTTTCACCTTAATGCGGCTTGTACTGAGACATGCATGGCTTAATCTTTGAGACAAGCATATGACTACTGGCAGGATCAACCAGGGAGCTGCGTCAACGAGAGCTGAGCAGCCGGCCGCCCGGGAGTGTGTCCCGAGGGCCCGCGCGAACACGCAAGCGTCCGCTCAATTATTCTGCAAACAGGAGGAGGCTGAGCTCCCCTGCACGATACACCTCGAAACCCTCTCAGGTCCCGGCGGCGCGCAGCGCCGTCCTAAGTACTTGGTCGGGTTCGAGAGAGGCGCAATCGCCCGGAGATAGGCGAGTAGACGCTTTCAGTGCGAACACCCGTGCTCCCAACTGAGCTTGCCGCTGCCGACAGAGGCCCGGGAGCGTGCTGTCGTGGCATTGCCGGCGGGAAACAACACGCGCCACCTACGGTGACCGGCAGCTCCAACGCCAGCGCCACAGAAGGGCAAAGCCCCACTTGGGTGCAGAAGCGAACTCTCCCAGCACAGCGCACGCGCCAACACGTCCGCAGAGCTGCGATACAAACCACCTGCGAGAACCGCTGGGGGCGACCGAGCAGCAGACGGCGTCGCGACGCCGAGTGCCGGGCGGCGGCGCATCCTCAACGCACACAGTCCGCAATCGGACCAGCACACTGCAGATGTCCACCGCGCTTCGCACCGGGCTCGGCAGAACCCACTTTGGCCGCCTGGCGCCGCGCGCAGGGTGCGCCGGCGCATAGCTGGGACGCCAGCCGGGCCCGTCGGCCGGCGCTCCTGCCACTGGGCGCCCCCCACCAGCCGGCTGTAGTGCGTGCGCTCACGCAGCGCGCGGCCAGCACGCCGGGCGGCCCCCCCTCACCGGCCGGGGACTGTCCCGCCAAGCCACAGCCTCGTATCGCTTCATACCCACATGGCCAACTCAGGTTCGGGGGCATGGCGGGTACCGCCGAAACAACCGGTTCACAGATGTACCGATCGTCGCTATCACCGATGCACCTGCAGCGCGAACAACCGCTCAACAACTGATTTCCAGTTCATTTGCGGATCTTTGGCAGCAAACGTATACGTCAATCTACATTTGCGAAATCTACGATTCTGGCATGCCTGCATGTTATGTGTCACGACACGCTACATCAGCCCACATACACACTGCGGCATGTACACGAGAGAACACGTGGAAGATGGTCCGCGCACGTGTGCAATGTCCCTTGCGCGGTCGACTGTCAACCGGCCTCTGTAGCATGTCGCAGATGTGGAACGCGGTCCACCGTGCTATCATGTTGTGTGGGGCAATACGATTAAATAGGAAAACCCTCGTCGCTACATCAACAGACGGCTCACGCTGATTCCCGGCAGAGGGAGGAGGGGGGGGGGGGGGCCAACATGCAATACTTTCGTCCGTACCTACTTACCACATGTCTGTACGGCGTACAACAGTGCAATCTCGCTGTAATGGGGAGACGAGACAAGTAGCATCGTGCACAACATATGGCCCTTATGATTCGCCATTGTAGGGCGCAGCCGGTGTACGGTCAAGCATGTGCCACATTATGTCACTCAGTACGTAACGACGGATGATCAGTGTGGGTTACGCGTACATCAGCGGACAGTCCACACAGGCCGTACCACAACGTACACTGACTGCATCGACAACCGAATGCAACTGAACAGCTGCAAGGCTCATTTCACAAACAAACGCCTGACCGACCAGCTTGGAAGGGCAGGAGGGGAGGGCGATATTCGTTCTGTAGCGGTACACCCTTCCAGTGGTTAGCGGGACTGTGTAGAAAGTACGCAACACTCGAAAGACCTTTATGTGAGGGTACGCACCATGGCATCAAGAAATACACATGACACCAGAGGATCCAAGCAGTGAACTATGTTCAGAGGGTTGCTGTTAGGCAAAGCTACATTCCTGTGACGTTACATGTGACAGTTAAGGTGCAGTGTAAGTTAGGTTAAGGTGCAGTGTAAGTTAGGTTAAGGTGCAGTGTAAGTTAGGTTAAGGTGCAGTGTAAGTTAGGTTAAGGTGCAGTGTAAGTTAGGTTAAGGTGCAGTGTAAGTTAGGTTAAGGTGCAGTGTAAGTTAGGTTAAGGTGCAGTGTAAGTTAGGTTAAGGTGCAGTGTAAGTTAGGTTAAGGTGCAGTGTAAGTTAGGTTAAGGTGCAGTGTAAGTTAGGTTAAGGTGCAGTGTAAGTTAGGTTAAGGTGCAGTGTAAGTTAGGTTAAGGTGCAGTGTAACTTAGGTTAAGGTGCAGTGTAACTTAGGTTAAGGTGCAGTGTAACTTAGGTTAAGGTGCAGTGTAACTTAGGTTAAGGTGCAGTGTAACTTAGGTTAAGGTGCAGTGTAACTTAGGTTAAGGTGCAGTGTAAGTTAGGTTAAGGTGCAGTGTAACTTAGGTTAAGGTGCAGTGTAACTTAGGTTAAGGTGCAGTGTAAGTTAGGTTAAGGTGCAGTGTAACTTAGGTTAAGGTGCAGTGTAAGTTAGGTTAAGGTGCAGCGTAACTTAGGTTAAGGTGCAGCGTAACTTAGGT
>NW_026062227.1:145000-147500 GCF_023897955.1 Schistocerca gregaria | reverse complement strand
CTCACCGGCCGGGGACTGTCCCGCCAAGCCACAGCCTCGTATCGCTTCATACCCACATGGCCAACTCAGGTTCGGGGGCATGGCGGGTACCGCCGAAACAACCGGTTCACAGATGTACCGATCGTCGCTATCACCGATGCACCTGCAGCGCGAACAACCGCTCAACAACTGATTTCCAGTTCATTTGCGGATCTTTGGCAGCAAACGTATACGTCAATCTACATTTGCGAAATCTACGATTCTGGCATGCCTGCATGTTATGTGTCACGACACGCTACATCAGCCCACATACACACTGCGGCATGTACACGAGAGAACACGTGGAAGATGGTCCGCGCACGTGTGCAATGTCCCTTGCGCGGTCGACTGTCAACCGGCCTCTGTAGCATGTCGCAGATGTGGAACGCGGTCCACCGTGCTATCATGTTGTGTGGGGCAATACGATTAAATAGGAAAACCCTCGTCGCTACATCAACAGACGGCTCACGCTGATTCCCGGCAGAGGGAGGAGGGGGGGGGGGGGGCCAACATGCAATACTTTCGTCCGTACCTACTTACCACATGTCTGTACGGCGTACAACAGTGCAATCTCGCTGTAATGGGGAGACGAGACAAGTAGCATCGTGCACAACATATGGCCCTTATGATTCGCCATTGTAGGGCGCAGCCGGTGTACGGTCAAGCATGTGCCACATTATGTCACTCAGTACGTAACGACGGATGATCAGTGTGGGTTACGCGTACATCAGCGGACAGTCCACACAGGCCGTACCACAACGTACACTGACTGCATCGACAACCGAATGCAACTGAACAGCTGCAAGGCTCATTTCACAAACAAACGCCTGACCGACCAGCTTGGAAGGGCAGGAGGGGAGGGCGATATTCGTTCTGTAGCGGTACACCCTTCCAGTGGTTAGCGGGACTGTGTAGAAAGTACGCAACACTCGAAAGACCTTTATGTGAGGGTACGCACCATGGCATCAAGAAATACACATGACACCAGAGGATCCAAGCAGTGAACTATGTTCAGAGGGTTGCTGTTAGGCAAAGCTACATTCCTGTGACGTTACATGTGACAGTTAAGGTGCAGTGTAAGTTAGGTTAAGGTGCAGTGTAAGTTAGGTTAAGGTGCAGTGTAAGTTAGGTTAAGGTGCAGTGTAAGTTAGGTTAAGGTGCAGTGTAAGTTAGGTTAAGGTGCAGTGTAAGTTAGGTTAAGGTGCAGTGTAAGTTAGGTTAAGGTGCAGTGTAAGTTAGGTTAAGGTGCAGTGTAAGTTAGGTTAAGGTGCAGTGTAAGTTAGGTTAAGGTGCAGTGTAAGTTAGGTTAAGGTGCAGTGTAACTTAGGTTAAGGTGCAGTGTAACTTAGGTTAAGGTGCAGTGTAACTTAGGTTAAGGTGCAGTGTAACTTAGGTTAAGGTGCAGTGTAACTTAGGTTAAGGTGCAGTGTAACTTAGGTTAAGGTGCAGTGTAACTTAGGTTAAGGTGCAGTGTAAGTTAGGTTAAGGTGCAGTGTAACTTAGGTTAAGGTGCAGTGTAACTTAGGTTAAGGTGCAGTGTAAGTTAGGTTAAGGTGCAGTGTAACTTAGGTTAAGGTGCAGTGTAAGTTAGGTTAAGGTGCAGCGTAACTTAGGTTAAGGTGCAGCGTAACTTAGGTTAAGGTGCAGCGTAACTTAGGTTAAGGTGCAGCGTAACTTAGGTTAAGGTGCAGCGTAACTTAGGTTAAGGTGCAGCGTAACTTAGGTTAAGGTGCAGCGTAACTTAGGTTAAGGTGCAGCGTGGGTTAGGTTAGGGGCCAACGTGGGTTAGGTTAGGGGCCAACGTGGGTTAGGTTAGGGGCCAACGTGGGTTAGGTTAGGGGCCAACGTGGGTTAGGTTAGGGGCCAACGTGGGTTAGGTTAGGGGCCAACGTGGGTTAGGTTAGGGGCCAACGTGGGTTAGGTTAGGGGCCAACGTGGGTTAGGTTAGGGGCCAACGTGGGTTAGGTTAGGGGCCAACGTGGGTTAGGTTAGGGGCCAACGTGGGTTAGGTTAGGGGCCAACGTGGGTTAGGTTAGGGGCCAACGTGGGTTAGGTTAGGGGCCAACGTGGGTTAGGTTAGGGGCCAACGTGGGTTAGGTTAAGGGCCAACGTGGGTTAGGTTAAGGGCCAACGTGGGTTAGGTTAAGGGCCAACGTGGGTTAGGTTAAGGGCCAACGTGGGTTAGGTTAAGGGCCAACGTGGGTTAGGTTAAGGGCCAACGTGGGTTAGGTTAAGGGCCAACGTGGGTTAGGTTAAGGGCCAACGTGGGTTAGGTTAAGGGCCAACGTGGGTTAGGTTAAGGGCCAACGTGGGTTAGGTTAAGGGCCAACGTGGGTTAGGTTAAGGGCCAACGTGGGTTAGGTTAAGGGCCAACGTGGGTTAGGTTAAGGGCCAACGTGGGTTAGGTTAAGGGCCAACGTGGGTTAGGTTGCCAGAGATGTGTCAAATCAGGATGTACGTTTGGCTGGTGTCAGGTGGTGGG
>NW_026062227.1:132500-135000 GCF_023897955.1 Schistocerca gregaria | reverse complement strand
GGGTTACGCGTACATCAGCGGACAGTCCACACAGGCCGTACCACAACGTACACTGACTGCATCGACAACCGAATGCAACTGAACAGCTGCAAGGCTCATTTCACAAACAAACGCCTGACCGACCAGCTTGGAAGGGCAGGAGGGGAGGGCGATATTCGTTCTGTAGCGGTACACCCTTCCAGTGGTTAGCGGGACTGTGTAGAAAGTACGCAACACTCGAAAGACCTTTATGTGAGGGTACGCACCATGGCATCAAGAAATACACATGACACCAGAGGATCCAAGCAGTGAACTATGTTCAGAGGGTTGCTGTTAGGCAAAGCTACATTCCTGTGACGTTACATGTGACAGTTAAGGTGCAGTGTAAGTTAGGTTAAGGTGCAGTGTAAGTTAGGTTAAGGTGCAGTGTAAGTTAGGTTAAGGTGCAGTGTAAGTTAGGTTAAGGTGCAGTGTAAGTTAGGTTAAGGTGCAGTGTAAGTTAGGTTAAGGTGCAGTGTAAGTTAGGTTAAGGTGCAGTGTAAGTTAGGTTAAGGTGCAGTGTAAGTTAGGTTAAGGTGCAGTGTAAGTTAGGTTAAGGTGCAGTGTAAGTTAGGTTAAGGTGCAGTGTAAGTTAGGTTAAGGTGCAGTGTAAGTTAGGTTAAGGTGCAGTGTAAGTTAGGTTAAGGTGCAGTGTAACTTAGGTTAAGGTGCAGTGTAACTTAGGTTAAGGTGCAGTGTAACTTAGGTTAAGGTGCAGTGTAACTTAGGTTAAGGTGCAGTGTAACTTAGGTTAAGGTGCAGTGTAACTTAGGTTAAGGTGCAGTGTAAGTTAGGTTAAGGTGCAGTGTAACTTAGGTTAAGGTGCAGTGTAACTTAGGTTAAGGTGCAGTGTAAGTTAGGTTAAGGTGCAGTGTAACTTAGGTTAAGGTGCAGTGTAAGTTAGGTTAAGGTGCAGCGTAACTTAGGTTAAGGTGCAGCGTAACTTAGGTTAAGGTGCAGCGTAACTTAGGTTAAGGTGCAGCGTAACTTAGGTTAAGGTGCAGCGTAACTTAGGTTAAGGTGCAGCGTAACTTAGGTTAAGGTGCAGCGTAACTTAGGTTAAGGTGCAGCGTGGGTTAGGTTAGGGGCCAACGTGGGTTAGGTTAGGGGCCAACGTGGGTTAGGTTAGGGGCCAACGTGGGTTAGGTTAGGGGCCAACGTGGGTTAGGTTAGGGGCCAACGTGGGTTAGGTTAGGGGCCAACGTGGGTTAGGTTAGGGGCCAACGTGGGTTAGGTTAGGGGCCAACGTGGGTTAGGTTAGGGGCCAACGTGGGTTAGGTTAGGGGCCAACGTGGGTTAGGTTAGGGGCCAACGTGGGTTAGGTTAGGGGCCAACGTGGGTTAGGTTAAGGGCCAACGTGGGTTAGGTTAAGGGCCAACGTGGGTTAGGTTAAGGGCCAACGTGGGTTAGGTTAAGGGCCAACGTGGGTTAGGTTAAGGGCCAACGTGGGTTAGGTTAAGGGCCAACGTGGGTTAGGTTAAGGGCCAACGTGGGTTAGGTTAAGGGCCAACGTGGGTTAGGTTAAGGGCCAACGTGGGTTAGGTTAAGGGCCAACGTGGGTTAGGTTAAGGGCCAACGTGGGTTAGGTTAAGGGCCAACGTGGGTTAGGTTAAGGGCCAACGTGGGTTAGGTTAAGGGCCAACGTGGGTTAGGTTAAGGGCCAACGTGGGTTAGGTTAAGGGCCAACGTGGGTTAGGTTAAGGGCCAACGTGGGTTAGGTTGCCAGAGATGTGTCAAATCAGGATGTACGTTTGGCTGGTGTCAGGTGGTGGGTTGGTTCGATGCCTTTATAAGGGGTGTGGCCAAAGGGTATTTTATTACTTGTACCTTTTGTGTTGTGGCGTGGCGTTGCGTCCTGTGTTGATACTGGGTGGACCACTGTGGGTGTTGCTGGCTGATTTGAGCTGCGTTGTTTGCGGGTGATGTGAGACATTCTGTCTTATTAGTGGACGTGACGTTCCTCTTGTCGTTGTTTGGATAGTGTCCTGTGGCAGCGAGGATAAAATGGATGTTGTTGAACGATAGTGCTTTGGTGCTTTCGCTTTGTTACACACAGAGTGGACTGTGAGATAGGGTGACTGGGTCGAGTGCGGTTCACACTGTCCTCCCCAGTTTACAGTATGTATCATCTATGTATGTGGTCCTGCATCATTTACTAAGGAGGGACGTCAGACGACTGAAATATTAGTTATGTACTGATGTAAAGCAGAATGCTTACCTTCCACCAGTGGGCGAGTATCGACTCTGCCCCAGAGTTGCCACCGCAGGAAGAGGTGTCGGAAACACTACCCGCACACCGTCACCACTGTGCGGGGGGACGGACCCTCTATATCCTCAGCGGCGCACTCTTTGCCACCGAGCGTCACGTCTCGCGGCCCGCCGTCCAGAGCATGTATTGGGACAGCGGGACTTTGGCTTTTGGGAGATAACTCTTCATGAAGTGGAAGATATAGGGGTGGACTGCAATGTACGATTGCGGGAA
>NW_026062227.1:122500-125000 GCF_023897955.1 Schistocerca gregaria | reverse complement strand
ATTTGAAAGATGCGTCGCCGGTACGAGGACCGTGCGATCAGCCCAAAGTTATTCAGAGTCACCAAGGCAAACGGACCAGACGAGCCAATCCGATTGGTTTTGATCTAATAAAAGCGTCCCTTCCATCTCTGGTCGGGACTCTGTTTGCATGTATTAGCTCTAGAATTACCACAGTTATCCAAGTAACGTGGGTACGATCTAAGGAACCATAACTGATTTAATGAGCCATTCGCGGTTTCACCTTAATGCGGCTTGTACTGAGACATGCATGGCTTAATCTTTGAGACAAGCATATGACTACTGGCAGGATCAACCAGGGAGCTGCGTCAACGAGAGCTGAGCAGCCGGCCGCCCGGGAGTGTGTCCCGAGGGCCCGCGCGAACACGCAAGCGTCCGCTCAATTATTCTGCAAACAGGAGGAGGCTGAGCTCCCCTGCACGATACACCTCGAAACCCTCTCAGGTCCCGGCGGCGCGCAGCGCCGTCCTAAGTACTTGGTCGGGTTCGAGAGAGGCGCAATCGCCCGGAGATAGGCGAGTAGACGCTTTCAGTGCGAACACCCGTGCTCCCAACTGAGCTTGCCGCTGCCGACAGAGGCCCGGGAGCGTGCTGTCGTGGCATTGCCGGCGGGAAACAACACGCGCCACCTACGGTGACCGGCAGTTCCAACGCCAGCGCCACAGAAGGGCAAAGCCCCACTTGGGTGCAGAAGCGAACTCTCCCAGCACAGCGCACGCGCCAACACGTCCGCAGAGCTGCGATACAAACCACCTGCGAGAACCGCTGGGGGCGACCGAGCAGCAGACGGCGTCGCGACGCCGAGTGCCGGGCGGCGGCGCATCCTCAACGCACACAGTCCGCAATCGGACCAGCACACTGCAGATGTCCACCGCGCTTCGCACCGGGCTCGGCAGAACCCACTTTGGCCGCCTGGCGCCGCGCGCAGGGTGCGCCGGCGCATAGCTGGGACGCCAGCCGGGCCCGTCGGCCGGCGCTCCTGCCACTGGGCGCCCCCCACCAGCCGGCTGTAGTGCGTGCGCTCACGCAGCGCGCGGCCAGCACGCCGGGCGGCCCCCCCTCACCGGCCGGGGACTGTCCCGCCAAGCCACAGCCTCGTATCGCTTCATACCCACATGGCCAACTCAGGTTCGGGGGCATGGCGGGTACCGCCGAAACAACCGGTTCACAGATGTACCGATCGTCGCTATCACCGATGCACCTGCAGCGCGAACAACCGCTCAACAACTGATTTCCAGTTCATTTGCGGATCTTTGGCAGCAAACGTATACGTCAATCTACATTTGCGAAATCTACGATTCTGGCATGCCTGCATGTTATGTGTCACGACACGCTACATCAGCCCACATACACACTGCGGCATGTACACGAGAGAACACGTGGAAGATGGTCCGCGCACGTGTGCAATGTCCCTTGCGCGGTCGACTGTCAACCGGCCTCTGTAGCATGTCGCAGATGTGGAACGCGGTCCACCGTGCTATCATGTTGTGTGGGGCAATACGATTAAATAGGAAAACCCTCGTCGCTACATCAACAGACGGCTCACGCTGATTCCCGGCAGAGGGAGGAGGGGGGGGGGGGGCCAACATGCAATACTTTCGTCCGTACCTACTTACCACATGTCTGTACGGCGTACAACAGTGCAATCTCGCTGTAATGGGGAGACGAGACAAGTAGCATCGTGCACAACATATGGCCCTTATGATTCGCCATTGTAGGGCGCAGCCGGTGTACGGTCAAGCATGTGCCACATTATGTCACTCAGTACGTAACGACGGATGATCAGTGTGGGTTACGCGTACATCAGCGGACAGTCCACACAGGCCGTACCACAATGTACACTGACTGCATCGACAACCGAATGCAACTGAACAGCTGCAAGGCTCATTTCACAAACAAACGCCTGACCGACCAGCTTGGAAGGGCAGGAGGGGAGGGCGATATTCGTTCTGTAGCGGTACACCCTTCCAGTGGTTAGCGGGACTGTGTAGAAAGTACGCAACACTCGAAAGACCTTTATGTGAGGGTACGCACCATGGCATCAAGAAATACACATGACACCAGAGGATCCAAGCAGTGAACTATGTTCAGAGGGTTGCTGTTAGGCAAAGCTACATTCCTGTGACGTTACATGTGACAGTTAAGGTGCAGTGTAAGTTAGGTTAAGGTGCAGTGTAAGTTAGGTTAAGGTGCAGTGTAAGTTAGGTTAAGGTGCAGTGTAAGTTAGGTTAAGGTGCAGTGTAAGTTAGGTTAAGGTGCAGTGTAAGTTAGGTTAAGGTGCAGTGTAAGTTAGGTTAAGGTGCAGTGTAAGTTAGGTTAAGGTGCAGTGTAAGTTAGGTTAAGGTGCAGTGTAAGTTAGGTTAAGGTGCAGTGTAAGTTAGGTTAAGGTGCAGTGTAAGTTAGGTTAAGGTGCAGTGTAAGTTAGGTTAAGGTGCAGTGTAACTTAGGTTAAGGTGCAGTGTAACTTAGGTTAAGGTGCAGT
>NW_026062227.1:110000-112500 GCF_023897955.1 Schistocerca gregaria | reverse complement strand
GAGAACCGCTGGGGGCGACCGAGCAGCAGACGGCGTCGCGACGCCGAGTGCCGGGCGGCGGCGCATCCTCAACGCACACAGTCCGCAATCGGACCAGCACACTGCAGATGTCCACCGCGCTTCGCACCGGGCTCGGCAGAACCCACTTTGGCCGCCTGGCGCCGCGCGCAGGGTGCGCCGGCGCATAGCTGGGACGCCAGCCGGGCCCGTCGGCCGGCGCTCCTGCCACTGGGCGCCCCCCACCAGCCGGCTGTAGTGCGTGCGCTCACGCAGCGCGCGGCCAGCACGCCGGGCGGCCCCCCCTCACCGGCCGGGGACTGTCCCGCCAAGCCACAGCCTCGTATCGCTTCATACCCACATGGCCAACTCAGGTTCGGGGGCATGGCGGGTACCGCCGAAACAACCGGTTCACAGATGTACCGATCGTCGCTATCACCGATGCACCTGCAGCGCGAACAACCGCTCAACAACTGATTTCCAGTTCATTTGCGGATCTTTGGCAGCAAACGTATACGTCAATCTACATTTGCGAAATCTACGATTCTGGCATGCCTGCATGTTATGTGTCACGACACGCTACATCAGCCCACATACACACTGCGGCATGTACACGAGAGAACACGTGGAAGATGGTCCGCGCACGTGTGCAATGTCCCTTGCGCGGTCGACTGTCAACCGGCCTCTGTAGCATGTCGCAGATGTGGAACGCGGTCCACCGTGCTATCATGTTGTGTGGGGCAATACGATTAAATAGGAAAACCCTCGTCGCTACATCAACAGACGGCTCACGCTGATTCCCGGCAGAGGGAGGAGGGGGGGGGGGGGGGCCAACATGCAATACTTTCGTCCGTACCTACTTACCACATGTCTGTACGGCGTACAACAGTGCAATCTCGCTGTAATGGGGAGACGAGACAAGTAGCATCGTGCACAACATATGGCCCTTATGATTCGCCATTGTAGGGCGCAGCCGGTGTACGGTCAAGCATGTGCCACATTATGTCACTCAGTACGTAACGACGGATGATCAGTGTGGGTTACGCGTACATCAGCGGACAGTCCACACAGGCCGTACCACAACGTACACTGACTGCATCGACAACCGAATGCAACTGAACAGCTGCAAGGCTCATTTCACAAACAAACGCCTGACCGACCAGCTTGGAAGGGCAGGAGGGGAGGGCGATATTCGTTCTGTAGCGGTACACCCTTCCAGTGGTTAGCGGGACTGTGTAGAAAGTACGCAACACTCGAAAGACCTTTATGTGAGGGTACGCACCATGGCATCAAGAAATACACATGACACCAGAGGATCCAAGCAGTGAACTATGTTCAGAGGGTTGCTGTTAGGCAAAGCTACATTCCTGTGACGTTACATGTGACAGTTAAGGTGCAGTGTAAGTTAGGTTAAGGTGCAGTGTAAGTTAGGTTAAGGTGCAGTGTAAGTTAGGTTAAGGTGCAGTGTAAGTTAGGTTAAGGTGCAGTGTAAGTTAGGTTAAGGTGCAGTGTAAGTTAGGTTAAGGTGCAGTGTAAGTTAGGTTAAGGTGCAGTGTAAGTTAGGTTAAGGTGCAGTGTAAGTTAGGTTAAGGTGCAGTGTAAGTTAGGTTAAGGTGCAGTGTAAGTTAGGTTAAGGTGCAGTGTAAGTTAGGTTAAGGTGCAGTGTAAGTTAGGTTAAGGTGCAGTGTAACTTAGGTTAAGGTGCAGTGTAACTTAGGTTAAGGTGCAGTGTAACTTAGGTTAAGGTGCAGTGTAACTTAGGTTAAGGTGCAGTGTAACTTAGGTTAAGGTGCAGTGTAACTTAGGTTAAGGTGCAGTGTAACTTAGGTTAAGGTGCAGTGTAACTTAGGTTAAGGTGCAGTGTAAGTTAGGTTAAGGTGCAGTGTAACTTAGGTTAAGGTGCAGTGTAAGTTAGGTTAAGGTGCAGCGTAACTTAGGTTAAGGTGCAGCGTAACTTAGGTTAAGGTGCAGCGTAACTTAGGTTAAGGTGCAGCGTAACTTAGGTTAAGGTGCAGCGTAACTTAGGTTAAGGTGCAGCGTAACTTAGGTTAAGGTGCAGCGTGGGTTAGGTTAGGGGCCAACGTGGGTTAGGTTAGGGGCCAACGTGGGTTAGGTTAGGGGCCAACGTGGGTTAGGTTAGGGGCCAACGTGGGTTAGGTTAGGGGCCAACGTGGGTTAGGTTAGGGGCCAACGTGGGTTAGGTTAGGGGCCAACGTGGGTTAGGTTAGGGGCCAACGTGGGTTAGGTTAGGGGCCAACGTGGGTTAGGTTAGGGGCCAACGTGGGTTAGGTTAGGGGCCAACGTGGGTTAGGTTAGGGGCCAACGTGGGTTAGGTTAGGGGCCAACGTGGGTTAGGTTAGGGGCCAATGTGGGTTAGGTTAGGGGCCAACGTGGGTTAGGTTAAGGGCCAACGTGGGTTAGGTTAAGGGCCAACGTGGGTTAGGTTAAGGGCCAACGTGGGTTAGGTTAAGGGCCAACGTGGGTTAGGTTAAGGGCCAACGTG
>NW_026062227.1:97500-100000 GCF_023897955.1 Schistocerca gregaria | reverse complement strand
ATAGGAAAACCCTCGTCGCTACATCAACAGACGGCTCACGCTGATTCCCGGCAGAGGGAGGAGGGGGGGGGGGGCCAACATGCAATACTTTCGTCCGTACCTACTTACCACATGTCTGTACGGCGTACAACAGTGCAATCTCGCTGTAATGGGGAGACGAGACAAGTAGCATCGTGCACAACATATGGCCCTTATGATTCGCCATTGTAGGGCGCAGCCGGTGTACGGTCAAGCATGTGCCACATTATGTCACTCAGTACGTAACGACGGATGATCAGTGTGGGTTACGCGTACATCAGCGGACAGTCCACACAGGCCGTACCACAACGTACACTGACTGCATCGACAACCGAATGCAACTGAACAGCTGCAAGGCTCATTTCACAAACAAACGCCTGACCGACCAGCTTGGAAGGGCAGGAGGGGAGGGCGATATTCGTTCTGTAGCGGTACACCCTTCCAGTGGTTAGCGGGACTGTGTAGAAAGTACGCAACACTCGAAAGACCTTTATGTGAGGGTACGCACCATGGCATCAAGAAATACACATGACACCAGAGGATCCAAGCAGTGAACTATGTTCAGAGGGTTGCTGTTAGGCAAAGCTACATTCCTGTGACGTTACATGTGACAGTTAAGGTGCAGTGTAAGTTAGGTTAAGGTGCAGTGTAAGTTAGGTTAAGGTGCAGTGTAAGTTAGGTTAAGGTGCAGTGTAAGTTAGGTTAAGGTGCAGTGTAAGTTAGGTTAAGGTGCAGTGTAAGTTAGGTTAAGGTGCAGTGTAAGTTAGGTTAAGGTGCAGTGTAAGTTAGGTTAAGGTGCAGTGTAAGTTAGGTTAAGGTGCAGTGTAAGTTAGGTTAAGGTGCAGTGTAAGTTAGGTTAAGGTGCAGTGTAACTTAGGTTAAGGTGCAGTGTAACTTAGGTTAAGGTGCAGTGTAACTTAGGTTAAGGTGCAGTGTAACTTAGGTTAAGGTGCAGTGTAACTTAGGTTAAGGTGCAGTGTAACTTAGGTTAAGGTGCAGTGTAACTTAGGTTAAGGTGCAGTGTAACTTAGGTTAAGGTGCAGTGTAACTTAGGTTAAGGTGCAGTGTAAGTTAGGTTAAGGTGCAGTGTAACTTAGGTTAAGGTGCAGTGTAACTTAGGTTAAGGTGCAGTGTAAGTTAGGTTAAGGTGCAGTGTAAGTTAGGTTAAGGTGCAGCGTAACTTAGGTTAAGGTGCAGCGTAACTTAGGTTAAGGTGCAGCGTAACTTAGGTTAAGGTGCAGCGTAACTTAGGTTAAGGTGCAGCGTAACTTAGGTTAAGGTGCAGCGTAACTTAGGTTAAGGTGCAGCGTAACTTAGGTTAAGGTGCAGCGTGGGTTAGGTTAGGGGCCAACGTGGGTTAGGTTAGGGGCCAACGTGGGTTAGGTTAGGGGCCAACGTGGGTTAGGTTAGGGGCCAACGTGGGTTAGGTTAGGGGCCAACGTGGGTTAGGTTAGGGGCCAACGTGGGTTAGGTTAGGGGCCAACGTGGGTTAGGTTAGGGGCCAACGTGGGTTAGGTTAGGGGCCAACGTGGGTTAGGTTAGGGGCCAACGTGGGTTAGGTTAGGGGCCAACGTGGGTTAGGTTAGGGGCCAACGTGGGTTAGGTTAGGGGCCAACGTGGGTTAGGTTAGGGGCCAACGTGGGTTAGGTTAGGGGCCAACGTGGGTTAGGTTAGGGGCCAACGTGGGTTAGGTTAAGGGCCAACGTGGGTTAGGTTAAGGGCCAACGTGGGTTAGGTTAAGGGCCAACGTGGGTTAGGTTAAGGGCCAACGTGGGTTAGGTTAAGGGCCAACGTGGGTTAGGTTAAGGGCCAACGTGGGTTAGGTTAAGGGCCAACGTGGGTTAGGTTAAGGGCCAACGTGGGTTAGGTTAAGGGCCAACGTGGGTTAGGTTAAGGGCCAACGTGGGTTAGGTTAAGGGCCAACGTGGGTTAGGTTAAGGGCCAACGTGGGTTAGGTTAAGGGCCAACGTGGGTTAGGTTAAGGGCCAACGTGGGTTAGGTTGCCAGAGATGTGTCAAATCAGGATGTACGTTTGGCTGGTGTCAGGTGGTGGGTTGGTTCGATGCCTTTATAAGGGGTGTGGCCAAAGGGTATTTTATTACTTGTACCTTTTGTGTTGTGGCGTGGCGTTGCGTCCTGTGTTGATACTGGGTGGACCACTGTGGGTGTTGCTGGCTGATTTGAGCTGCGTTGTTTGCGGGTGATGTGAGACATTCTGTCTTATTAGTGGACGTGACGTTCCTCTTGTCGTTGTTTGGATAGTGTCCTGTGGCAGCGAGGATAAAATGGATGTTGTTGAACGATAGTGCTTTGGTGCTTTCGCTTTGTTACACACAGAGTGGACTGTGAGATAGGGTGACTGGGTCGAGTGCGGTTCACACTGTCCTCCCCAGTTTACAGTATGTATCATCTATGTATGTGGTCCTGCATCATTTACTAAGGAGGGACGTCAGACGACTGAAATATTAGTTATGTACTGATG
>NW_026062227.1:75000-77500 GCF_023897955.1 Schistocerca gregaria | reverse complement strand
AAGGATTTAAAGTGTACTCATTCCGATTACGGGGCCTCGGATGAGTCCCGTATCGTTATTTTTCGTCACTACCTCCCCGTGCCGGGAGTGGGTAATTTGCGCGCCTGCTGCCTTCCTTGGATGTGGTAGCCGTTTCTCAGGCTCCCTCTCCGGAATCGAACCCTGATTCCCCGTTACCCGTTACAACCATGGTAGGCGCAGAACCTACCATCGACAGTTGATAAGGCAGACATTTGAAAGATGCGTCGCCGGTACGAGGACCGTGCGATCAGCCCAAAGTTATTCAGAGTCACCAAGGCAAACGGACCAGACGAGCCAATCCGATTGGTTTTGATCTAATAAAAGCGTCCCTTCCATCTCTGGTCGGGACTCTGTTTGCATGTATTAGCTCTAGAATTACCACAGTTATCCAAGTAACGTGGGTACGATCTAAGGAACCATAACTGATTTAATGAGCCATTCGCGGTTTCACCTTAATGCGGCTTGTACTGAGACATGCATGGCTTAATCTTTGAGACAAGCATATGACTACTGGCAGGATCAACCAGGGAGCTGCGTCAACGAGAGCTGAGCAGCCGGCCGCCCGGGAGTGTGTCCCGAGGGCCCGCGCGAACACGCAAGCGTCCGCTCAATTATTCTGCAAACAGGAGGAGGCTGAGCTCCCCTGCACGATACACCTCGAAACCCTCTCAGGTCCCGGCGGCGCGCAGCGCCGTCCTAAGTACTTGGTCGGGTTCGAGAGAGGCGCAATCGCCCGGAGATAGGCGAGTAGACGCTTTCAGTGCGAACACCCGTGCTCCCAACTGAGCTTGCCGCTGCCGACAGAGGCCCGGGAGCGTGCTGTCGTGGCATTGCCGGCGGGAAACAACACGCGCCACCTACGGTGACCGGCAGCTCCAACGCCAGCGCCACAGAAGGGCAAAGCCCCACTTGGGTGCAGAAGCGAACTCTCCCAGCACAGCGCACGCGCCAACACGTCCGCAGAGCTGCGATACAAACCACCTGCGAGAACCGCTGGGGGCGACCGAGCAGCAGACGGCGTCGCGACGCCGAGTGCCGGGCGGCGGCGCATCCTCAACGCACACAGTCCGCAATCGGACCAGCACACTGCAGATGTCCACCGCGCTTCGCACCGGGCTCGACAGAACCCACTTTGGCCGCCTGGCGCCGCGCGCAGGGTGCGCCGGCGCATAGCTGGGACGCCAGCCGGGCCCGTCGGCCGGCGCTCCTGCCACTGGGCGCCCCCCACCAGCCGGCTGTAGTGCGTGCGCTCACGCAGCGCGCGGCCAGCACGCCGGGCGGCCCCCCCTCACCGGCCGGGGACTGTCCCGCCAAGCCACAGCCTCGTATCGCTTCATACCCACATGGCCAACTCAGGTTCGGGGGCATGGCGGGTACCGCCGAAACAACCGGTTCACAGATGTACCGATCGTCGCTATCACCGATGCACCTGCAGCGCGAACAACCGCTCAACAACTGATTTCCAGTTCATTTGCGGATCTTTGGCAGCAAACGTATACGTCAATCTACATTTGCGAAATCTACGATTCTGGCATGCCTGCATGTTATGTGTCACGACACGCTACATCAGCCCACATACACACTGCGGCATGTACACGAGAGAACACGTGGAAGATGGTCCGCGCACGTGTGCAATGTCCCTTGCGCGGTCGACTGTCAACCGGCCTCTGTAGCATGTCGCAGATGTGGAACGCGGTCCACCGTGCTATCATGTTGTGTGGGGCAATACGATTAAATAGGAAAACCCTCGTCGCTACATCAACAGACGGCTCACGCTGATTCCCGGCAGAGGGAGGAGGGGGGGGGGGGGGGGGGCCAACATGCAATACTTTCGTCCGTACCTACTTACCACATGTCTGTACGGCGTACAACAGTGCAATCTCGCTGTAATGGGGAGACGAGACAAGTAGCATCGTGCACAACATATGGCCCTTATGATTCGCCATTGTAGGGCGCAGCCGGTGTACGGTCAAGCATGTGCCACATTATGTCACTCAGTACGTAACGACGGATGATCAGTGTGGGTTACGCGTACATCAGCGGACAGTCCACACAGGCCGTACCACAACGTACACTGACTGCATCGACAACCGAATGCAACTGAACAGCTGCAAGGCTCATTTCACAAACAAACGCCTGACCGACCAGCTTGGAAGGGCAGGAGGGGAGGGCGATATTCGTTCTGTAGCGGTACACCCTTCCAGTGGTTAGCGGGACTGTGTAGAAAGTACGCAACACTCGAAAGACCTTTATGTGAGGGTACGCACCATGGCATCAAGAAATACACATGACACCAGAGGATCCAAGCAGTGAACTATGTTCAGAGGGTTGCTGTTAGGCAAAGCTACATTCCTGTGACGTTACATGTGACAGTTAAGGTGCAGTGTAAGTTAGGTTAAGGTGCAGTGTAAGTTAGGTTAAGGTGCAGTGTAAGTTAGGTTAAGGTGCAGTGTAAGTTAGGTTAAGGTGCAGTGCAAGT